>NC_081557.1:10043174-10166323 GCF_022355385.1 Mustela nigripes | reverse complement strand
TGCCTGAGACACAGCGATACTGTCCAGGACAGCCTCCCTCTTCTCCCCCAAACCTGCGGCCCCTTCTGCACCAGCGCCCCGACTTCCCGCAGCTGGCTCCATTTCCTGCTGGCCCCTTCAAGCCTCCCCCTTCCTGGGAACCCACAGGGCCCCCCAGGCTCATGCCCACACTCCCCCTGGGGCAAGAACAGCCCTTCCCTGGAGAGAGCCCCTGTGGGGTCTCAGATCATGCAAGGCCATCTGACCTGCTGTCACTGTGCCTGAGACACAGCGATACTGTCCAGGACAGCCTCCCTCTTCTCCCCCAAACCTGCGGCCCCTTCTGCACCAGCGCCCCGACTTCCCGCAGCTGGCTCCATTTCCTGCTGGCCCCTTCAAGCCTCCCCCTTCCTGGGAACCCACAGGGCCCCCCAGGCTCATGCCCACACTCCCCCTGGGGCAAGAACAGCCCTTCCCTGGAGAGAGCCCCTGTGGGGTCTCAGATCATGCAAGGCCATCTGACCTGCTGTCACCCTCCCCAGCAACTAGTGCAAGACCGTGGTAGCCAGGCTGTCCTGCTCCCCTGGCTGCTGGGGAACACTCCAGAGTGTGGGGCGAGGCAGCAGCATTGACTCTGAAGCTGCCCAGTAAAAATCCTGAGCTACGTTCCCCCTGGTTGCAGAAAACTCATCTCTCCCGGCCACATTCAGGTCCTCCAGCTGCCTCGTCCGGCTTCCTTCTCTGTTCTCAGTGTTATGGGCTGTGTGTCCGGTGCCCCCTGCAGCTGAGATCTACCTCTGGGCTCCTGCCCTCTTCCCAGCCACTGACCAGCCCCCAGAAGGGAGCCCAGCGCCCCCGCTCCCATGCCCTGCATCCCGCCCCCCCCCCCCCCCGCGCCCCCCCCCCCGCCGGGGCCCCCGACCCCCCCCCCCCCCCCCCCCTCCCCCCCCCCCCCCCCCCCCCCGGCAGATTCCTGCCCAGCAATCTAGAGTAACTTCTGTCTCATCCCTTGATCCACAGTCTAATCCAGCGGGGTGAGGGGCCGGGGGAGGATGACATTGATGTGAACCAACTTTTCTCCAACCTCAGTTTTCCGTGTGTCTTCATGGTTTCGCTATATCAGCAGATCATTAGCTCTTCGGTTACTGAATCCGGGCATATCTCCTTGTATCCCGCTTTTGCTTTATCGCGCTTTGCAGATACTGCGTTTCCTGCAAATCAAAGCTCCGTGGTGACCTTGCATCGAGGAAGCCCCTCAGCCCGGCTTGGCTAACAGCGTTTTCTCCCTTCGTATCTCTGCATCGCGTGTTGGTAGTGCTCACGGTATTTCATTATCGGGATCATTGCTCCAGGGACCTATGATCAGTGACCTTTGCTGTGACCCTGGAAATTGTTCTGGGGCACCATGAGCCGTGCCCACATAAGACAGCCAACCTTATCTGGACGTGTTGTGTGTGTCCTGACTGTGCCACCGACCAGCCTCTTCCATCCCTCTCCCCTTCTCCCGGCCTCCCTGGTCCCTGAGCCGCGACAATATTGAAATTGGCAATAAACAAGCTCACGGTGACCCAGAGGTGTTCTAGCGACGAAGGGTCGATCAATGCAGCAAACTTTATTGTTGTCTCATTTTAAGAACTTGCCAGAGGCACCCCAGCTTTCAGCGCCCACCACCCCGGCCCGTCGGCGGCCACCAACACGGAGGCAAGACCCTCCACGGGCAGCAATGATGACTCATTGAAAGCTCAGATGATGGTCAGCATTTTAGGGTGATACTTTCAGGTATACATACACTTTTTTTTTTAGACATCATTCTGAGGCACACTTAATTGACCACAGAGTAACACAAACGTAACTTTTACATATACTAGGATACCGAAAAGCTCACTGGACTCTCTTTATTTCAAGATTCACCTTATGGCAGTGGTCTGGATTTAACCTACCATATATCCGAGGTGTGCCTGTAGTTTTTCTATAGATGGATTCATATATTTTTTTTTAACTTAAGCATATTGTAAAAGAAATATTTAGCCATCTTACAAAATATCTGGTATGTGCTTTTCAAAAAATGCTAATATCCCAAACTACAAAGATCCGGGAATTATTTCAGACCAAAGAAGCTAAGGAGATCTGGCAACTGAATGCGAGATGTGATCTGGGGTTTCCTTTTACTGTAAAGGACATCACAGGGGCCGGTGGTGAGATGCGAATGAGGTCTGCAGATTAGATAGCGTGGTATCCGTGTTAACTCCCTGATTTTGTATGTGAGCTGTAATTATGCATGAAAATATTCTGGCTTTTAGGAAATGCACACGGAAGTATTGACGGATTTAGGAGTAAAGGGACAACCTCCATTTAATTGATTCAGAACAAAAGTGATCTCTATGTGGGGGGAGGGGCCTGTGCCGGAGGAGGGGGAGATAAGGTAGTAAAAGAGTAACCCTGGAGGATAGCCAGAAATGACCGGTATCCGGGGATTCTTTATTTCATTCTTACAACGTTTCTCTAAGTCTGAGATTGTTTTAAAATTTAAAACACATGTAAAGGGAACCCAAGGAGCAGGCGCACATTTAAAGGAAACATGATGTTGTTGTTCTAAGGGGAAAACCAGTACCACTTGCTACAAATCAAAGGTAAGTCCTTTCAAAGCCGGCGGCTGCTCTTGCTATAGGTCCATTAGTCGGTTGAGTGTGAGCCTAGACCTGCCCGGTCTTGGTTCCCCGTGGGGATGGGCAAGGGCGGGAGGGTGTTCAGATGGCCTCTCTCTGGCCTAAGGCGTTCTCCTTGCTGTCAGAGAAAGGCCGGCACAGGGCTGACAGGGGTGATGCTTTCTCACTAAGTGATCTGATGACAGAGTCCCATCCTATGGCTGTGAGCTCAGGGACATTCACTTCATGACAGTTCGTTTAATGGACACCCTCAGTGCCAACTCTGGCACGGAGAGAGGACAGGGTCCCTGCCCGCGGGGAGCTCACAGCTGGGCGAGACAGTGAGGGGTGGACTGGGACCGAAAGGGGCCCCAGGAGAGCTCATGTCTTCGAATCCAGCATTCCCAAAGTCCCCAGAATCCAAAGATGGCGACTCCGGGAAGCCAGCAGGTGCCCAGGGAGCAGGCCCACAGCAGCGGGCACACAGCAGCGCCCATTGGGAGCTGGGGAAGAAAAGAGATCACCAGCGTGTGAGAAACAAGGTGGCGGGATCCACCCCCACAGCCCATCACACCCAGGAAGACAGAGCAAGCCGAGTCGACTCAGTCTTTAATGTCTTGTTTGACTCCCCCCGTTAACCCACACCCGTGCTGCTCCCTCCTCGGATGGCAAGGGAGGCTCCCCCCCCCCACTTTTCTGATGACATATCTCATTTCTAAAAAGTAACTTTCTTGTTTTAAAGTCGTTTAGAGGGGTGCCTGGGTGGCTCAGTGGGTTAAAGCCTCTGCCTTCAGCTCAGGTCATGATCCCAGGGTCCTGGGATGGAGCCCCGCATCAGGCTTTTTGCTCGGCGGGGAGCCTGCTTCCTCCTCTCTCTCTCTCTCTCTCTCTCTCTCTCTCTGCCTCTCTGCCTACTTGTGATCTCATCTGTCACATAAATAAATAAAATGTTTTTTAAAAAAGTAGTTTAGATTTGGGCACATGGGTAGCTCAGTGGGTTAAGCAACTGCCCTAGGCTCAGGTCATGATCCTGGATTCCGGGGATCGAGTTCCGCATCGGGCTCCCAGCTCCCTGGGGAGTCTGCTTCTCCCTCTGACCTTCTCCCCTCCCATGCTCTCTCTCTCTCTCTCTCAAATAAATAAATAAATAAACCTTTATAAGGTAGTTTAGATTTGCAGAAAACATTACATAGACAGTAGAGTTCTACACCCCATCCCATTTCCCCCACTACTAACATCTTCCGTTAGAATGGCGTATTGATCACAATTAATGAGCCCGTGTTGATACATTACTAGGAACGAATGTTTATACGCTCTTTGGATTTCTTTAATCTCTACCTAACATCCTTTTCTGCCCAGCGTCCCATCCAGGATGCTATATTACATTATGAGTCTTCTCGGGACGCCTGGGTGGCTCAGTTGGTTGGACGACTGCCTTCGGCTCGGGTCATGATCCTGGAGTCCCGGGATCGAGTCCCGCATTATGAGTCTTCTTAGATCTCTCTTGGCTATCACGGTTTCTCAGACTTTGTTCTTGATGACAATGACAGTTTGGATAAGTACCGTTTAGGTATGTTGTAAAACGACCCTCGTTTACGATCTGTCTGATGTTCGTCTTGACCTTACACTGGTGTTCCGGGTCTGCGGGAGAAAGACCAGAGGTGACATGCCCTTCTCACCCGAAGCCATCAGTGGTACGTCTATGACCATGACTTACCCCTGACAATGTGGAGATGGCCGCGGCAGTACCTGTCACGCCTCCACACCCAACAGTCCTTCTTTCCCTCTTTCTACACCTCACTTTCTGGAAGGGAGTCTCTGTGTGCAACCTCCACCTCGGAAATAGGGCAAGTCTTTTTCTATGTCCTCCCGGCTGACAGAGCAAGAAATACATGTATGTGGGCTCACCAGTGTGTGTCAAAAAGTCCGTGAACACTTCCAACACTGCCGCCTGTCCGCATGTGAAAATAAACATGGGCTCATGCAAATGCCCCCAACTCTAGTCGAGTACCATGGGGTCATTCAAACCCTCTCGTCCCTCCAGCAGCGGGAAGCTGTTTCCCCCATCTGCTACCCATTTCCTTATTTGTTTGATTCTAAATGTTATTTTCCCTTCTTAGATTTTTCATCCAAACATTTTCATGCTTCTCAAAGGCAAAGTCTGAGCATTTTGGGGGTTTGTTTTCTGCCCTCACCCTCCCCACACACCAGTGTCTAGCTGCATGTCCGCAAGCAGAAACAATGTAACGAACACATTTATGAGCGTCAGCTATGAGCCACTTTCTCCTCTCATCTCTAGGAATGCAGAGATGACTACAATGGGGTGTTGACTCCCCAGTTGCTCCCGTTGCCAGTAAATACTCTTTGAACATCAAACGGAAGATCTTGGCTCCTGCCCAGCACCACAAGACTTCCAGAACACAAGCAGAGGACCACGGAAGAAAGAGAGGGACGGAGCTTCAGCTCATGCCGGCGGGGATTTTTGCCTCCTGTGTTTACTGCTGTATCCGTAGCACCCAGAGCACAGTCTGGCGTATAGTAGATGCTCAGTAAGTGTTTGAGGAAGGGAAGGAGGGAGAGATCTGGGGGGGGGGGGGGATAAGAGGGGGGAAATGACGGGAGGAGGAGAGGGGAGCAGTCCTCAACTTCTGTCCGACTGCCTTTCAGACCCTTACTCCTGGCTCCTCACACATAGACACGTCTAGTCTAGACGCGTGCCGTCTTGGTGCCGCACTTGAAGCACTCATGTCAGTGGATGAATGAGAATTAGAACTCCTACTGCCTCTATCCACCTCCAGGGGTTTGCCTGTGCCCTTATGTTGATACATTGTAAGCATCATTCTAGCAAATGAATGGAGAATGGAAAGGGGTCAGTTGCAGAGAGAAGAAGCCACCAGGTCGGTCATCCGGTGCAGGGAAGGCAAAAGAGAAACCGTCTGCCCCCCTGGCTCTGAGAAGCTCTCGGGAAAACCCGTGCAACTGGCCCCGAGGTCCCCCTTGCCAGCCCATGTCACGATTTCTCCCTGTCGCCGAGAAGGGATGGGACGAAACGGGCTCAGGAGCCCTGGAGAAACACATTCTGTAGCTCTCACCCAGCATCGGAGGTCTCTGCTTAATTGTCTCTACATTGAGAAGCAGGCTTGTTCCTTTGAGGTGTGTTTCTATAAATAGATAGCGCTACAAGATGAACATCTGTGTCCCCAAAAGGGTTTTTTTTTTTTAAGTTGTCAATGGTTGTCACTGCCATGCCTCATTTCTGCCGCAATTTAAAGCAATGAAAGGGCTCAGCCTTGCTCCTCTCCTGCTCCGCTGGCCCCCCAACCCCCTCATCATGCCGCCTTTGTGGGACACCCCCGGTTTCCTGAAGGTCCCAGACCCACCCCAAGGTCGTTCTTCACTATCACTGAGCCCCAAGCTGTAGGAGCCCAGGCCCCCATCTGGGGTGGGGGGTGCGGACGGTGGCGGCTAGAAGACCCCCACCCCCATGCAGGCACAGAGCCCAGCAAGAAGTGTGAGCCCGGGCTCTGAACACTAAAGTCCTTGGGTGTATTACTTCTTAATTAAGCAAGACGGAAAGATAAAACAGAATTAGAGAACAAGCCTTTGGGGCGTGGCGGTGAAGATCAGAACAAGCTCCAAACGCAGAGAGAAATAATTCTCTCATAGCTGGGGTTTAGAGCCAATGTTCTCTCTCGCTCGTTCCGTTTGCTTTTATTCTGGTTTTAACCTGCTCTTCCTCAGAGACGTGCCCTGCCCTGGGCACCCGAGGGGCCTGAGGGATCCGGACAGCCCTCTGCCACAGCCACCGCTCCTGTCTCTCCTTCGTGCGGATGCAACAACGCAGGCCTGCCAGAGAGCGGGATCCAAACCCAGATCCGTGGGGCGGGGGGCCGACGGGCTGCCACCTCCCTGACCGGCTGTACCTGTGAGGATGGTCTCATGCTAGTCACGATCACGGCCAGGGTCACAGCCCGCAGCGGGGAAGTCGTGGTGGACCCATCGCTAATCTTCCTGTAAGGGGAGAACGCCCACGTGAAAACCGGAAAACAGTGGCGGGAGACAACAATGTTATCAGAGCCATCTGAGCCGCCGCCCCCTCCCCAGGGTCTTGATCAGTGGGATCTAAGCATCTCCCGTCTGAGAGGCTTCCTCGGGTGGGTGGAGGGCCCACAAGGCAGTGCCTAAAAGGGCAAAATGAAGCAGTTAGCCGGTAAGTCCCGCCCGCCCTTCCAGAAGCATCCAGAAATGGAGCGGTGGGCTGCGCCTCCCACCCACCAGATAACCGGCCCCAACTTCATTTCTCTTATCATCAGGAGACACTGCCCGTTTCCAAGTCCCAAAAAAGAGGGACATTTGTGAGGATGCCTGCGAGGTGGGGGATGAAGGTCCCACCTGGGAAAGGAGGACATTGATGCTCTGGGGACCTCAAGTGACAGACCTGCTGGCCACACGCGCAGCACCAGAGCAGAGGCCCATCCTGGCTCCAGAGTCCAGACTTTAGGCTTTGTCTTCTCAAATGCCTCCATCCTGCAGCCTGGAGCCCAAGCTTGACCTATGTTTGGGCTCATTGAAGCTAGCTTGGTGGCCAGAGAGGAGACCTTTTGAGATGAGACAGGGCTGCTTGCCACCCAGGCTAGGACCCTGTTGGCACTGGGTTGGTCACCCCTGCCCCACTGCCCAAGGCCTGTCCCTCCAGGAAAGCCAGTTGGGCCACACTGGACCCATGGGGAAACAGAACATGCTGATACCCTGGCTGGGGACGCTGCGGCAAGTTCAAGGGAGACCCTGACCGCCCACCTCTCCCTTCCTTCTGTTTCTTGTGCTTCCCTCTGAGACCCCAGGGCTCAGCGCCCCACCCCCACCCCCTACATAGTGGGTGGGGCATTGCAGCCTTCCAGGGGACCTGAGGCAGCAGGGCCTGTCCCTGGTGCACCTGTAACTCACAGGGCCCATCTGCCCCCCCTGCAAGCCCGACACGAAAGCGAGCTCTCCGTAGACGGAGACGGTGGGGGTGAGAAGCACCTGCCCCGTCCTGCTCGAGCTCAGCGCCAGTTTCAGGTCCGTTCTGCGCCTGGGCTTCCCTGAGGTGGCCACGGGAAGTCTGTGGGCTGGGAGTGAACCAGGATGGCCTCTAGGGATGCTGCTGGATATCTGTCACCGGACAGTTTGTTCAAACCCTTGCTCACCACAAACGCTGAGACTGACGCTGGAAAGAGTCCCCCTCACCAAAACTGTGGGCACCAAGCCACGGCCGGTGCCCAGAACCCTGCCGTCAGCCCTCCACCCCTTTGGGTGAAGATGTCACCTCTTCATAGGTCATTTTTACTTTCATTTATTTACTTATTTATTTTAAAGATCTTATTTGTCTGAAAGAGAGGGTGCGGGGGATGGGGAGGAGCCCGGGGAGAGGGACAAGCGGTCTCTGCGCTGAGCGCGGAGCCTGACACGGGCTCCATCCCAGGACCCCGAGATCATGACCTGAGCCAAAACAAAGAGTCGGGTGCTCAACCAACTGAGCCATCTGGGCACCCCCTACAGGGGTCATTTTTATAAAAGCGAGTACTCCTGGGAAGTATTGACCATTAGGACCCGAGTACGAACTGCTTTTCCAGACTCGCCTGATTTTTAGAGACGGTAGAGGACTCCAACACCACTGTATCCAAACAGCACATCTTTTTCAGATGGGAAGCCCGAGTCCCAGCAAGGTGGGATGATTTGTCCACGGTGAGGAGCAGAGCCAGAACCACAAGGCGGTTTTCCTTAGTCTGGGGTAGGCACACAGCTTCTGCGAAGGGCCGGAGAGCGATTACTCCAGGCTTTGCTGGCCATATGGTCCGTGTCACAACCACTCAGTTCTTCCAGAGTTCTGGGAAAGCAGCCAGAGACGAGACAGGAATGAATGAGGTTGGTGCTGTTCCAGTCAAACTCTATTTATGGGCACGGAAATTTGAATTTCACACCATTTTTATGTGTCTTGAAATACTCTTCCTTGTGCTTATTTTATTTAAAAATGTTAAAACCATTCTTAACTTGCAGGCCATCAGCAACCAAGCCCCAGGCCTGACAGCCCGAGGGCACGAGTTGGCTTGCCGCCCCCCCCCCCCCACAGCCCTCCCTCCCAGGTAAGGGTTTCAGGAAAGCTACATCAGACGCCCTCGTATCTTCTTTGCTTGTTTTCTAAAACGTTGCACCAAGAGTCTGATGAAGCAGGATGTGATTCGCATTTCTTACTCAGTGTCCTATTTTAAATACCGACATTTTAAAAGAACACTGTTGCCATCAGCCTTTTAAATGAACCTCGTGGAAGAGAACTTTGATATCCACAGTTCTCCTATGTTCCTTCCAAATATTTTTATTTATTTATTAATTTAATTAATTTATTTATCTGGTGGTAAAACTTATACGACACAAAATTTAGCGTCTTGACCATGTTTAAGGGCACAGTTCGGTATATTAAATACATTCATAACGTGTAGCTAATCCCACTGTCCATCTGCACAGCCTGTTTCTTCTTATAGAACTGAAACTCTGTCCCCACTAAACATGCACTCTCCTCCCCACTCCCCAGTCCCCGGGAGTCCCCATCAGACTCTCCGTCTCAGTGATTTCCACCCCTCTAAGTACCTCACATGAGTGGAATTTGCAGGATTTAATTTCTTGCAACTGGCTCATTGCACTTTCCATAACGTCCTCCAGGTCCGTCCACATAGCGGGTGTCGGAAACCCCTGCCTTTGTCCTGAACCTTTGAGGCCGAATCACATGGAGGTGTAGGCCACATCTCACCCATTCACGTCTGTCAAAGGGTCGCTTCTACAATTCGTTGTGATGACTAGTGCTGCCAGGAACAGGGGTGTTGGAGGGGTAAAAAAACAAAAAACAAAAAACCAGCCTGGCATAAGGATTATGTTGAGTGAAAGATACGCGGAAAACAGCAAATACGAGAAAAACGCTTTGACCTTCTTTCTTTTTCTTAAAAGCAGGAGATGAAATCCCCATATGAGAAGACGTCTTCCTTAACACACCAGAAGCGAAGTAGCATTCTTATCATCAAGGACCAGAAGTTGAGATGGAGAAAATTCTGTATGAATAGACGTTGTTGAAATAATTATCTTCCTTTAGCCTCTCCTATGGTTTAGATTCTCCCCAACAACTGCCCCCTTTGTTCAACCCACTGTGGAATCAAGCAGGTTTCATGACATCTTTGGGGCTTCACAAGGGCTTCTGGGCATGTAAATTTGGTGAATGTGGTGCTTTTCTCCTGCTAACTAATCCGTTTTATGTCCCGTTTGTCAGGCCCATCCAGAAACCCAAGATGCCCTCCCTGGGGCGTCTGGCTGGCTCACTCTTGATCTGGAGGTTGCAGGTTCAAGCCCCACGTTGGGTGTAGAGATCGCTTAAAAATAAAATCTTAAAAAAAAAAAAATTGCCTCTTGGACAGTGTACAACCATCATCTTTTTTTTTTTTTTTAAAGAAGATTTTATTTATTTATTTGACAGGCAGAGATCACAAGTAGGCAGAGAGGCAGGCAGAGAAAGAGAGGAGGAAGCAGGCTCCCTGCTGAGCAGAGAGCCCAACGTGGGGCTCGATCCCAGGACCCTGGAATGATAACCTCATATGTTTTAAAAATACAGTTGACCCTTGAATAACACGGGGGAAGTGGTGGCAAACCCGCTCCCTGCCCCCTCACGGTTGGAAATCTGCTTTTGACTTTGGACCTCCACTAAGATTTGACTACCAGTAGCCTCCTATTGACCCCAAGATTTGTCAATAACATAAACAGCCGATCAACAAGTATTTTCTATGTCGTATGTATTATATACTGTATTCTTGCAACAAAGTAAACTAGAAAAAAGAAAATATTACTAAGAAAATCATAAGAAAGGGAAAATACATTTACAGTGCTGTTCATATATTGATGGGAAAAAATCTGAGTGTAAGTGGATTTGTTCAGTCCACACCCACGTTGGGCAAGAATCGATTGTACATGAGCAAGCTCTTCTTTACCAGTTAGTGTTTCCACATCATTCCTTTTCCTCCTCGAACACTTATTCTGCTCCTTCCATAGAATGTTATCCTCATATATTCTCACACTTTTATACCTGTAATAATCATCCTATATATAAATTAAAATATTAGAACTTTACCATTTCCAGAGGTCAGAAGGCTTGGGTAAAATTCCCCTCCTTGACCACAATTGTAGTTACAATTATCCTTAGCACACAAATGAAAATAACAGAGGTGTTATAATTTTGATGAATGATTATTAGCTACAAAGGCTACATTTTATTGGAAATGTATCTCTCTCTGAATCAGGTGTCAAGATCTTTTCCCCCTCATTTAGTTAATGTATCCGTGGAGGGGTATTATTTTTTGCTAAAACAAGACAGGCATTAGCATCCTGTTTTTCATTTTTTATAGACCCACAGGCTGGCCAGTGACACTGGAAAGGATTTTTTTTTAAGATTTTTTAATTTATTTCACAGAGAGAGAGAGATCACAGGTAGGCAGAGAGGCAGGCAGAGAGAGAGGAGGAAGCAGGCTCCCTGCTAAGCAGAGAGCCCGATGTGGGGCTCAGTGTGGGGCTCGATCCCAGGACCCTGGGATCATGACCCAAGCCGAAGGGAGAGGCTTTAAACCACTGAGCCACCTAGGTGCCCCAGGAAGGGATTTTTTTAGTAGTGATGCTGCTTGATTTTTTCCAACTGTGTCCAATTGAGAGGACAAACCCCACAGAGTAATATAGCATCAAATTACTTCTCGATTTTCAAGATTCTGTTGAAGATAAAAACCAGAACCCATCCCACTTGCAAAACGACTTCTTCTCTTGGAGTCATTTAATTCCTCGTCACCAGGGCCGACACTTCAAATCGTCCCTTTGTGGGTGTCCCAGTAGTTTTTGGGGGGTGGGTTAGGTCTGCACGGTTTCAGTAAGGGGAAGAGGCAAAATTATGAGAGAGCGTGAAAGGGCGTGGTCTGGGAGGAGGACAGAGGTTGCTAAAAATAGAGTCCCTGAAGACTCCTGGGGCCCCTTCCCATCTGAAGACCAGCAGCCTGGTAGAAAGATGAAGAAAGGCAGGAGAGCTCAGAGCTGCAGAAATGCTCCACATGAACTTTCCAGTCCAAGCCCCTGCACGAGGGGACTGACCAAGCTCTCATGGCTCCCAGCAGCCTATGGCCACATCCTTGGGGTGACCCAGTCCCCCAAGCTCCTGTCTGCAAAAGCTCCAGGTGGCCAAAAGAATTTACCATTTATTCCAGAAAACACCCAAGGCTAGCTCGCTTTCCATGGAGCATTTATTGAAAAAAAAAAAAAAACCTTAAAATTATAAATCTTTTCTCTGTCCCTCTGAGCTGTACATGCATCTCCTTCCAACCAGGGTTGTGTCTCTCAAGGACCTGAGTGAGAGCCGTTCCTTTGAATGCCATTGTCAGGAAGGACCAGGCCTCTGCCTCCCTGTCTCAAGGTAGAATCCTAACTTTGATGAATGCCACTTAGCATACACTGGGTGACCTGATCGCTTTGACATTCACCAACCCTTCTCACCTGCTTTTTGTCATTTTTCACTTCCTGACTCTGCTCCAGCAGAATGGCAGTGCAGCTCGGCTGACACTGGACTCTCCTCCCCGTCCTGGCTCCCTGGGGGTCCCCCTCCTCCGCGGCCTCTCCTCGGTTAGCCCAGGAGTGACTCGCTGGTCCTCTGGGGAGCCCAGGGCAGGCTCCTTCAGAGACAACACAGCCCAGTCCCGCCAAGCCTAGAAAAGCCACTCCTGTCTGGGGGTAGGAGAGACAGGACCCTCATATCGGGGGCCTGGAAGAAACCCTAAAGACCATGAAAGACCATCTAAGTGCCGGGGTCACATTGTATAGTGAAAGTGGAAGCTGAGGGGACCAGAGGACGTTCCTGAGGCCAGAGGTCACCAGAGGTCACCAGACTCTTCGATTTCAAACCACCCCACGGGTTGTAAATGGTGCTGCGTGGCCTGACCCAACTAAATGTTTGCCTGACTAACAGAGGGCAGCTCGGAGTCCCTCACACCGCGCACAGCCGTGAGCTCGGCCCACTCTGAAGCCAGTAGCCCGAGAGGCCCGAGAGACTGTTCTGGGCGTGGAAAGCCAGCATCAGGCTGTGTACGGTAAAAATGTAAGTCAACACCTCCCTTCTTTTGAAATGTAGCAGGGTCCCTTCTCTGTGGGGGTACAAGGCCATCCTCTCATGGTAGATTCTGGAAATCCTGAGGCTCGGTACACTTCCTAGGGCTCCTGCTCACAGGGCCCCGCAGGCTGCTTGACCCTGAGGGGCCCCTCTTGCACAACGTCGAGCCTTGCGGTCCTCACCTTGTGGTGTCAGAATCCTATGAGGTAAAGTTGATGACAGAGACCTACCCCCTCTAAAGCTCAAGAGAAAAAGAAAGCGGGAAGGGAAATGTGAAAGGCAAACAATCTTGAGGCACATCAGAGAGGGTGCCTTGGCGGGGAGGGGCCGGGCTGCTGGGAAAGGGCCGAGAAATTTCTGTGCACAGAGCCCCATACAGTGGGGGTGGGTGCCGGTACCACGAAAAACAGAAAACATCCTAACGCCATCAAAAGGAGACTGCTTACTCATTTACAAGTGCGCGGCCCACCGTGCAGTGTTCTCTGGAGAACCACGTCCAGCCGGATCTACTGGTTCAGAGAGAAGACCTCAGCATATTTTTGAGGAAAAAAATAAAATTAAAAACAGCATTTGTAGTGTGATCCCATTTATGTAAAGTAGTGTCTCTCTCTCACTCTCTCTCTCTCTCTCTCTCTCTCACACACACACACACACACACACACACGCACAAGAGTATCTGAAAAGTCAGGAAACAGAACCCAGGTACTCATCATGGGTGTAGGACCTGCGCCGGGCCCTGCACACTGAAAGTCTCTGTGCGTGGTTTAATGTTCTGATACCAGATTCATAATTCTTAATTTCGTAGTGGCTGTGCATAGAATAAACTCACTTGAAAAATATCAACTGGGATGCCTGGGTGGCTCAGTTGGTTAAGTGTCCGACTCTTGGTTGCAGGTCGGGTCATGATCTCGTGGTTGTGGGATCGAGCCCTGCATCAGGCTCTGAGCTCAGTGTGGAGTCTGTTTTGCATTCTTTCTCCCTCTCCTTCTGCCCCTCCCTGCTCTCTCTCAAATAAATAAATAAAATCTTTTAAAAAAGAATCATTTGGGGGGCACCTAGGTGGCTCAGTGGGTTAAAGCCTCTGCCTTCGGCTCAGCTCATGATCTCAGGGTCCTGGGATCGAGCCCCGCATTGGGCTCTCTGCTCAGCGGGGAGCCTGCTTCCTCCTCTCTCTCTGCCTGCCTCTCTGCCTACTTGTGGTTTCTCTCTCTCTCTCTGTCAAATAAATAAATAAAACCTTTAAAAAAAATAAAAAGAAAAAAGATCATTTTTGCGGAGGTATAATTTACATATGACAAAGTGAATCCATTCTAAATAGAGAGGTGAAGAAATTTTCACGAACATGTCTCCATGTCACCACCACCACAATCAAGACGGAGAACATCTCCATCACCCCAGAAAGTTCTCTCCTGCTCCACCCAGACATGCCCCCTGCATCCCAGCCCCAGGCAAACACGGACCGGCTTTCTGGCACTATAGCTGACCTTGTCCTTCCCAGACTTCTCCAAGAATAGAAGGTGCAGTACACACTCCTGCTTCTGCCTTCTTCCCACGGTGCCCTGTTCCGAGGTTCATTGTGCCATTGTGTTATCATTGTTTGTTCTTTTGTATTGTTTTGTGATGATTCATGAATATATCACAGTTTATCCCTCTACTTATGGGTGGGCGTCTAGGAAGTTTCCAGTTTGAAGCTATTACGAGCATTGCTGCTGCAAAAAAAATTGTGTATAAGCTGCGTCTGGACATACACTTTCATTTCTCTCCGGTAAATACTTAAAAGTGGAATTATCGTGTTTTATGGTAGATGCATGTTTAACTGTACCAAACACGGCCAAACTGTTTTCCAAAGTGGCTGTACCACGTTTATATTTCCGCCCGCTAGACTCATTTTTAAACAGCACGTTAAATTTACCGTGCTCGATGTTTTTCTTTATCCTCCAGGGCAACAGTGTCCAGAAAGTCTAGAAATGCACATGAAATAACGTTTTGTTTTATTTTATTTTATTTTTTTCAGATTAGCAATTGGACACGTTAACTTCAGATGTAGGGACCTTTCACGTGGAAAAGCATCTAGAGGGCTGAAGAAAATAGACTGGAAATGTAACTAACATTGGTCTAAAATAAGCTTAGACTGTATCCTGAGATTTCCAACACCCCGAGCATGCAAAAATAACTTGGGGGCTCACCTGGACATTTTAGGCTGTGGTTTACTTCCTGGCCATGAGAGCTGCACTTATTTTGTAGAAAATTCAGAAAACATATCAGAGAATAAAAGGATGGTTCAAAATCCTAATCATCAACATGCTAGATTTCTTTCTTGTGTGTTTTGCTAGACGGCTGTGTGGGTCTCATGATGCTAATTGTACTTTGTTAACTTCCTAATGTAGTTCCTGATTTACAAAGGCATTACCTCCTCCTAGAAGAAATTCAGAAATAAAATAGTGGTTTTATTTTTTTATTTTTTTGCATTTTTTAAAAGATCTTATTTATTTATTTGACAGAGAGAGATTACAAGTAGGCAGAGAGAAAGAGGAGGAAGCAGGCTCCCCGCCGAGCAGAGAGCCCGATGCGGGACTCAATCCCAGGACCCTGAGATCATGACCTGAGCCAAAGGTAGAGGCTCAACCCACTGAGCCACCCAGGCGCCCCAAAATACTGGTTTTAAAATAGAAGTCAGAGGTCTTCCTCAAAGTCAACAAACTGCTGTGCATTTTGTCAAAATTTGCCTTTTCTGTTCAGCTCTTTCCATCCTTACACATACAGGAACACTGTACTTTTAAACATATAGAATTTAAAAATTCACAGGATTTTACATCCTTTCTTTCACTTAGTAATATGTCATTAAAATTCCTTAGAAAATAAGGTTTTTAATGTCTACTGAGTAGTTCATGTACAAATGCACCTTAATTTATTAAACTACTATGCAAATGTTGAGAACTTTGGACAAGACCCTTTCTTCCTTCCTTCCTTCATTCTTTTTTTTTTTTTTTTTTTTTTTTTGGTGAAGTTTTTTTATCATTTATTTGAGAGAGTGAACAAGAGAGAGAGCACAAGCTGGGGGAACAGGCAAAGGGAGAGGGAGAACCAGGCCCTCAGCTGATCAGGGAGCCCCACACAGGGCTCAATCCCAAGACCCAGGGATCATGACCTGAGCTGAAGGCAGACGCTTAACGACTGAGCCACCTGTCCATCCCCTCGTTGTTGACTTAACTTGCATGTTCATGATTACTAGAGAAGTGTTTTTTTTTTAATGGCTTAAATTTTTGTTCATGATGCTTTTTGTATACTTTGTTTACATTACCTTTTTTATTTTGAAATAGATTGACAGTTAACCTCCAGAATTGAGTTCCTGTGGGCCCTTCATAAGGCTTTCCCCATGAATAGCCTCTTGGATCACCAGTATACAGTGTAAACAGCAGGAAAACATGGGTGCGATGTTACTTTTTAAAAAGATTTATTGGGGCGTCTGGGTGGCTCAGTGGGTTAAGCCTCTGCCTTCAGCTCGGATCATGATCTCAGGGTCCTGGGATTGAGCCCCGCATTGGGCTCTCTGCTCAGCAGGGAGCCTGCTTCCCCCTCTCTCTCTGCCTGCCTCTCCGCCTACTTGTGATGTTTGTCTGTCAAATAAATAAATAAAATCTTTAAAAATTTAAAAAAAAATCTTTTTAATTTTAAAAAGATTTATTTACTTATTTTGAGAGGTAGATAGCAGGAAGGGGGGCACAGGGAGAAGCAGAGAATCTCGGGCAGATTCCCCGCTGAGTGTGGGAGGAGCCTGATGCAGGCTTGATCCCCCAGCCCTGAGATCAGGATCCAAGCCAAAACCGAGAGTCTGACACTGAAGCAACTGAGCCACCCAGGTACCCTATGATTAACTCTAATACAGTGTACTGAAGAAATGATTTCTTGTTAGCATTGCACACCATTTTCTAATACAATATCTGACACATAATTAGCTCTATAGCAATATTTTAAAAGCAATATTTTAAAAGATGAGACTATAGGGAGCAATCTTATTTTAATCGAAATTTCATCATCTATGAAAGTATAAGACTTGTACAGAATGTCTCCACCTTGCAAGCTGGTGCAACCACTCTGGAAAACAGTATGGAGGTTCCTCAAAAAGTTGAAAATAGACCTACCCCATGACCCAGCAATTGCACTACTGGGTATTTACCCTAAAGACACAAAGGTAGTGATCCGAAGGGGCACGTGCACCTGAATGTTTATAGTAGCAATGTCCACAATAGCCAAACTACAGAAAGAACCTAGATGCCCATCAACAGATGAATGGATAAAAAGATGTGGTATATATATATAATGGAATACTACGCAGCCATCAAAAGAAATGAAATCTTGCCATTTGCAATGATGTGGACGGAACTAGAGGGTGTTATTCTGAGTGAAATGAATCAATCAGAGAAAGACAATTATCATACGATCTCCCTGATATGAGGAAGTTGAGAGGCAACGTGGGGACGTTGGGAGGTAGAAAGGGAATAAATGAAACAAGATGCGATTGAGAGGGAGAAAAACCATAAGAGACTCTCAATCTCACAAAACAAACTGAGGGTGGTCGGGGGAAGTGGGTAGGGAGAGGGTGGTTGGGCTATGGACATATGAAGTATGTAAACCTGGCAATTCACAGACCTGTACCCCTGGGGCTAATAATACATTATATGTTAATAAAAAAAGTAAAATTTTTTTTAAAATATGTCTCCACCTACCATTTTTCTTTTTTGATTCCCTTCACCCGTTCCACCCCACCCCTACCCTCCATGTAGAAGGTCCATTCATGTTGTCACAAATGGCCAGATTTCACTCTCTTTGATGGCAAAATAATATGTCCCTGTGTGTGTGTGTGTATGTGTGTGTGTGTGTGTGTGTGTGTGATTTCTTTATCTGCTCACCCACTGATGACACAGATTGTTTCCACATCTTGGTTATTGCAGATAATCCTGCAGTGAATCACAGGGGTGCACGTGCCCTACCGTGTATAACATTTTCATTTTTTCTGGATACATGCCCAAAAGTGGGATTCCTGGCTCATGGGGTACTTCCCTTGTTAATTCTCTGAGGGACTCCGTTGTGTTCTCCACCATGGCTGCACCAGTTCGCATTCCCGTTCTATGATGCGGGTACGTGCTTAGGTATGGAATAGCTGACATTTTTGCTCGCGATGCTTATTTACTTACGGAACTTTAAAATCTACTTCCGCTTTCTTTTTGTGTTTTTTTTTTCCCATTATTGAAAGAAATGGAGTGCAATGAAAACATGAAATGAAAAAGTGGTGTGCAATGCTAACAAAAAAGAAAAACTCCTTTCTTCATCCTTCCATCAGAAAAACATAAGCCTATATTAGTCTCTACTTCTCTCCTCATAAAACGCTAGAATTTTAATAGCTGGAAAGGCAAACTTTCTTTTACTATTCCCATTTTTTTCGAAAATGTCCTGGTAATTCTCATGAGTCTATCCTTTGGGTGAACCTGAAAATTACTTAAATCCACCCTCCTGCCCATCACACACACATCGATACCATATGGGTTTGGGGAGAATTGTCTTTAACCTCTAGGGTATGATATTTGGTCTTTCCATCCAATATGTCAGGATGCCTTTCTACCAACCCTCCCTTGGATGTCTGTTGGCTTGAACCAGATGGGATATAAGACATCATGAAGCCAACAGTAGGTGACAGCCAAGGCACCCCGGAACTACACACCAGCCTCCCAATTTTCTGCGTGACATAGCTCCAACAGCTTCAATATGATGGGTTCATTTAGCAAATATTTTGAAAAGACAGTCGCCGCATTGGAATATAAATTGATAGACTGCTTTTTAAAGCAATTGGGGAATATTTGCTGAGGCTAGCAATGCCTGCGTCTCTGATCAGGAGACCCAAGTTTAGGAACTGCTAAGAACATAAAGTGTATGAACATGTACGCACAAGCATGTCCTCCAGCATCTGGAGCAAAGGAAAACTAGAAATAGGTGCCCGGCATCTAGGAAAATGAATTCAGTGAATTCTGGAATGTGGATCAGATAGAATTTTAGGGGGTTTTCAGAAGTGACCGTTTCTATAAATTCCAGTAAACGAACAATGGTGGTGCGGCTGGATAGGATTCTTTTTTCTTTCTATTAAAAAAAAATAGTTTTCCGGGGCACCTGGGTGGCTCAGTGGGTTAAGTCTCTGCCTTCGGCTCAGGTCGTGATCTCAGGGTCTTGAGATCAAACCCCGCATTGGGCTCTCTGCTCGGTGGGAGCCTGCTTCCCCCTCTCTCTGCCTGCCTCTCTGCCTACTTGTGATCTCTCTCTCTGTGTCAAATAAATAATCTTTAAAAAAATAGTATATGATTTTTTATGGTTTTTAAAACTTGTTTTATTTATTTATTTAAGATTTTATTTATTTAGTTGACAGAGAGAGATCACAAGTAGGCAGAGAGGCAGGCAGAGAGAGAGAGGAGGAAGAAGGCTCCCCTCCAAGGAGAGAGCCCAATTTGGGGCTCGATCCCAGGACCCTGAGATCATGACCTGAGCCGAAGACAGAGGCTTAACCCATGGAGCCACCCAGGCCCTCCTTAAAACCTGTTTTAAGTGAGCCATTAATGGTTTTTAAAATTAATACACTTTTGTTATAACAAATCCATACTCATTGAAAGAGAAAAGGCTAAATGCTGCTTAAAACATATAGAAGAAAATTTAAACAATCTAAAATCCTGCCACCTGGAGAGACTCACCTCTAACATTTGGTTGTACAATAATAAATATTACAGACACACAGATACACACACACACACACACACACACAAATGCTGTTTTGCAAATTGTTCCTTTCATTCATTAATATGTCATGGACATCCTTCCATATCAATAAAAGTCAATTGACCTCATTATTTTTTAATGACCGGCATTATAATATTTCCACCCACACATCTTGGGGGTGGACGGACCATTATTTATTTAACTAATCCCCTACCAAGGCACACAAAGTATTTGCAATATTTCACGCAGTAATTAACGTTATCAGCAAGTGAGCCGGCCGGGAAGTCTGCCTTCCAGCTGGCTGCCGTATCTACTGCTAATTCACTATTCCCATCATGTCCTCAGTCCTCCTCCTTTGCGAGATGAGGACGCAGAGGCCGTCACGTGAGCTCCGAGATGCCTCCAGCTGCAGCAATCCCTGAGTTCTTGAGGTGGAGGCTGATTTTTCAAGAACATGAAGTGCTTGGTGCAATTCAGAGTAAATGGCACCGCTAAAAATAGTGCTCGTCTGATAAACGACACCGCGAAAGGCCCCAGCTCTCTGCCACGCTTACTTCCTGATCTGGAGGGTGGC
Organism: Mustela nigripes; assembly: GCF_022355385.1. Classification (NCBI taxonomy): domain Eukaryota; kingdom Metazoa; phylum Chordata; class Mammalia; order Carnivora; family Mustelidae; genus Mustela; species Mustela nigripes. Next base: position 10,146,210 of record NC_081557.1, on the reverse strand, counting down.
TGGAAAGTGCCTTCCCGGGCCGTCTTGGGCCATAAACACTTGGGAAGGCAGCTCTGTCTGCAACCAGGCAGCATCCCCAGGAGGGTGTGGGGGTGATTCGGTGCCCTGCTGCCCACCCAGTCACCGACACACCGCCCTTGGTCCTGCCCTCCTTCCCCGCATCTTTCCTTGAGCCTGAAACACACATGCCCTAGGATGCCTTGAGTTCTGTGTTGGCTCTGCAGCAAGTCTCCTAGTGATCCCCCTACTAGCAGCACGACAGCCACTGCAGAGACTCCCGAGACGGGCCTCTCCTTTGCAAAGAGCTTCAGATGTTGTAGAGCAAACACGAGAGTGGCCCGCTGGGCGCGATGGCACTGACCCCACAGCAACCACAATACAACCTAACTGAGCACCTACTATGTGTTAGACACTGTTCTAAGCACAGCTCAGGCGTCACTTTATTTCTGAGGCTTGGCAGTTCCTGGGGTGCTTAGGGAAAACCCTCATCCAGAATCCCAGTTTCAGGAGCTCCAGGATGGCTCAGTCAGTTGTGTCCAACTCTTGATTTTGGCTCAGGTCATGATCTCAGGGTCATGAGATCGAATCCTGCACGGGACTCCATGCTCAGTAGGGAAACAGTAGGGAAACTCAGTAGGGGAAACTCTCCCTCGCCCTCTGCCCTTTCCCCACCCTCTCAAATAAAGAAGTCTTTAAATTTAAAAAAAAAAAAAAAAAAAACAACCCAGCTTAACATAGTGTTTCTGATGCTAGAAACCAGGCTTAGAAAGGCTCAGTCCTCTGTCCAACATGTGAGTCTTTCCTGGGACCATAATTAAGGCCTCTTCCATAGGAATTAGTTTGGTTTGGTCCCTAAAGAATTCTAAAGAATTGCTTTCCCTGAATTGTACTTTGGGGCAGACTTTTAGGCATTGAGGGATTTCATAAGAAAAAGCCCCATGAAACCTGCTGTTGATTGTTCACACTGACGACAAGAATGTCTCTCCAGATAGAAGAGAGTGTCCTCAGGCCCCTGGGATTTTTTGTTTTGGCCACCGGGTAACTCAGAAACAACCCGGGGTTTCACCACCTATGAAATAGACAGACCCTGTGGCACAGTGTGTCACGTGGACAACCTCACCCCAAAATCATCTTACGTTCTGTCCTTAGTTTCCTATCAGGCAGATTTTCTAAGCTTTTATCCTGTCCTCTCTTATCCACTGCCGCTTCAGATCCTTGGCAGAACAAGAAGGGAAGTGACTAAACCCTAGAAGTCAGAGACGGGACCGAGGACTGGTCCCCGGACTCCCAGCCGCTTCCCCATGTTCGAGGACTGGGTCACCTGAGGAAGAGGAGGAGTCACTTTGCTCAGTCACAAGCGGATCTGAGTCACCTCTAGTCCCTAACTCCACAACAAAGCACACCACCGGCCTCTTTTCACATCTTCAACCATCAAAACAGACCTGTTTTCCTTGCCCACCAGGTAAGGCAACAAAGTCGGGAAATTAAAATTGCCCTTGAAAGCGCCCTGCCATGTCCCCGCCTCGAACCAGGAATTCAGAGCTCTGCATTAGCCGCCTACCTGGTTCTAAGGTGACTGAGAAGAAGTCTTGATTAAAAAACACAAAGCCAAAGCCACAAAGCCTTTCACTCTAGGACTCCCATGCTGTTGCAGAGACACAGCCAGAAATTCACAGGCAGGTGCCCCTCTGCTCCGTTCCCCACCCCACCTCCATGCCAGGCAGGGGAGGGGGTGCCCCTTATTTGGAACCCGAGCCGCTTCCGGATCTTAAAATGCCAGCAGGGTTTGAAGTGACATCACAGAAAGCTACCTGCTTGGCGGGTTGCAACCTTTCCATTGTAACTGAATTTCAAAGCTGTCCTGAAGGCCTGGCCTTGGCAGAGAGAGATGGCAAGTTCTCTACGCAGTAGGGTCTACAGGGGGGTCCAGATGAAGAGAAACCTCGGCACCCAGCCAAGCATGACCAAACAACACTTCTAAAGAAATGCTCCTAGGGGCGCTAGTGACTCAGTGGGTTGGGCTTCTGCCTTCAGCTCCGGTCCTGATCCTGGGGTCCTGGGATCAAGCCCTGCGTGGGGCTCTCTGCTTGGTGGGGAGCCTGCTTCCCCCCCCCCGCCTGCCTCTCTGCCTACTTGTGATCTCTGTCTATGTCAAATAAATAAATAAAATCTTTAAAAATAAAAAAGAAAGAAAAGAAAAAGAAATGCTCCTAAGTGTAGCCCGTGTACCCAGCGGTACACTCATTCTCTCATCCCACTGAGTCACTGTGGCTGCACCTTTGACCTTAAAGTATCACTGGGCCTGACTTCCTAGCCTGGACCACAGGTAACCCTGGCGCCCACCTCACATGACTCACTGGCTGTTGACTTCCCTTCACTTCGGCTTCCTCCTCTCCCTGGGGGCGGTGATTCGAAGGGAGCCAAAGTGGGAGAGGCACTTTGAACAACCCACACCCGCTCCCAAGGATGACACGGTTACGATCCTCGTCACCATCAAAATGCCTGTGACCATGTGGCCATCTCTGAGAGGGCTCGCAGCTCAGTGCCCGGCAGATAGTAAGTGCTCAGTAAACCCTCGCTGTCTGTGCTCTGGGCTTAGGATTACTTCGAAGTTTTCAAAGCCCTTGACGCCTGTTTTGCACACGCGCACACACGTTGCTGTTTGCCACACCGGTTTCACCCCAGGGGGAAGAGGATGATTTGCTTTTCTATTCTTTCTCATTGGGTCAGGAAACAAGGCTTTGTGGTGGAAAATCATTCATTCGATTGGATTTTCTCTGTTGTCCTTTTCAAAATGAACTGACTGGGGCTTTTCTAGGTTCTACCACCGTGTGGGAGACAGTGATGACAGGCACGGGTCCAGAGTGGAAAGAAGCCTCCTGGAGCCTGCTCTGCGTCCCCAAGGGCCACTGGGCCCTGAGCCTGGCCCTCTGGTCCTGCTTTCTCTGACTCTGTTTCCCCATATGGCCTCACTCAGTTCTGCCCTATGTCACCTCCTGTCACATCCCAGAACCTGCCCCAGGCTGCTCTACAGCCTCCCAGCACGCCGTTTGTTTTTGTTTCAAGTTTTTATTTATTTATTTATTTAAGAGAGAGAGAGAGCGCGCATGCACAAGTGGGGGGAGGGGCAGAGGGCGTGGGACAAGCAGACTCCTGGCTGAGGGTGGAGCCTGACGTGGGGCTTGAGCTCATGACCCTGGGATCACAATCTGAGCTGAAATCAGGAGTCAGATGCTTCACAGACTGAGCCACCCAGGTGTCCCCAGCCAGACATTTCTGATGGCTGCTCAATCTGAGTGGTTTTTTGGGTCTTCCCTTAGTCACGTGTAAGGTGTCCCATCAGCTTCCTATCCAGGGGTCAAGTCCACGGTGGATGTCTCAACACAGAGATCTCTCTCCCTTAGATTGTTTCCTTAAAGTTAGCACATTTTCTCTCTCTCTCTCTCTCTCTTTTTTTTTTTAAAGATCTTATTTATTTACTTGAGAGAGCGAGCAGGAGAGGGGAGAGGGTCAGAGGGAGAAGCAGACTCCCCGCTGAGCAGGGAGCCTGATTCAGGACTCTATCCAAGGACTCCAGGATCATGACCTGAGCTGAAGGCAGTCGCTCAACCAACTGAGCCACCCAGGCGCCCCAAGTTAGCACATTTAAAACAAGAAATGTAACCACACGTATCCTGATTTAAATGTAATATATAGTTAAAGGAATTCTACTCCTATAGCCGACATTGCACGGTATGTTAACCAACTAGAATTAAATAAAGGTTTGAAATATATAAATATAAATATATGTGTGTGTGTACACACACACACACACACACACACACACATATATATACACATACACACACTTAGTTAAGGGAGATCAGAGCACGCCACCCCAAAGTAGGCCATTTGGCGTAAGGATTGTTTTGAACTGAAAGCAACTCTCTCTGCCCCCCACTTTTCCATCGGAAAGCAGGGCATACATTTCCTGTTGTAAATGTACCATAAATTCTCACTGGTAAAGGTGTCTCCATCCCCCACACAGGAAAGAGGACACTGCTTAATCCCTGGAGATGACTCTTACCAATGGCAAAGGCACCAACTTGACCTGGCACTATAGACCTTACTAAATAACATTTCATTTCCATTCTTTTCCCTCGCATGCTTACCTTCCCACAAGAGACCGCCTCTAGGAGCCCAACCCCTCTTCCTTTGTCTAGTTACTTCTCCACAATTGATCACCTTTTGTCAAAATGGCATATAAACTCCTGAGTCTAACTTCTTTGGGTTTTTACTTCTTTCCTACGAAGCCCTCATATTCATGAAAATAAACTTTTTCTCCTATTAGCCTTTCTTTTATCATTTGATTCACATGCCTCTGGCACTGAACCTAAGAGGGTACTTTGGTTTGGGTTTTTTTTTTTTTTTTTTTTTTACTTCCCCTACATAGTGATATGTTGACACTTTAGAAAATGCACAAATATCTAAAAACGAATTGAATTGCCCATAAGGAAACTCTCGACCCTTGAGATAATCAGTGCTCCCACTTAGGCATTGCTTTTTCTAGCCTTCCCATCCCCTTTCTGCATCAACATATATGACATGTGTGTCTACAGGACAACATGAAGATCAGAGCAGCTAGAGTCACAGAGACTCGGTACCACTGCTCTGGCTCCTTCAAGTCCTAGCCATGCGACCTTGGGCATATCATTCAACCTTCTTAAAACCTCACTACCTCATCTGTGCAATGGAGAGAAGAGGATTTGCCTCACAAGACTGTGAAGATTCTATAAGATAAGACACAACAAGCTGTTTAGAGCATCCGGCACACAGTGAGGGCCCACTAGATGGGAGCTATTTAAGTATAAACATCCACTTTCGTGAATGATTAGTAGCTGATATTTTAAATATTTAAATTCTATGCATGTTATATACTTAGCATTTTATAAATTCAAAATACAGTCATAAATTACAACTTAAAACATATGATGCCATGATCACAGTGTAAATCCGCAGGCCTAGCCTGAGAATGTCACATCGTACCGTGTCCGCGGCGTGTCCCATCGCTCTGGGCTGTCACATGGCTTTTAATGGCGCCATAATCCTCTCTCCCCGGGATCTCTTATTTTTAACAGAACTAGCTGCTCATCTCAATGCCATAAAGATATAGCCAAGGTAAGAGAATCACAGAGATCCCTAGTTCCAGCCCCTAAAAAGGCCGCTTCTCACCCAGGCTTCCTTTGGCCTCATTAAAACCTTCACTACCGTGGGCTTCTGCACATTTGGGCCTTTGATTTAAAATCACCAGTTAAAATGAACTAATCATCCCTAGAGGAAAGAATGAACATTTCAACTCCAAGTGCTTAGGCAGAAGTACCCTCCTCCTGCTCCAGGCCCTGCGGGCACCGACCGTTACCATTTCCTGGGGCCTGAGAAGGAGCCCCCACCCTCCAAAATGAGAGGCCCAGGCAGGGCCACACAGCAGCCACGGGACTTCTCAGGATCAGGCTGCACGGTGTTTGAAACACGCTCAGCAGGAAGCATGGCAGGTATTGGTGCCCATTTTACAGATGTGGACACTGAGGTTGGGAATGGAGAAATGCTCGGACTAGGGTCACACAGACAATGACAGAGCCAGGACCCCTCCAGTTCTGGCCAAGTCCCTGTCCAGGGTCCTCCCTACCCCATGACGAGATAAATGTCCTCCCAAGAGGGCAGCTTTGAGCCAGAGCTCAGGGCAGCCAGTGCTGGGGGTCAGGGGTTGGGAACCCTCAGCACACCCATCCCTCTGATCCTGACCAGAGCCCTCCCACCCAAGGCTGGAAAAGCCAGTACCCACATATGACAGCCTGAACCCCACATTGTACCATAGGTCGTCCTGGAGTGGCTCTACGCGGCTCTTGTTGCCACCCAGATCTGCCCCCCGGAACAGATCTTCCAAACCTGGGGAGATAATGTGAGCCTAGTCTTTGCCCCCTCCATGACCATAGGGATCTGGGCTAAGTGGTAGATCCCCAGATGGGGACCCCTTCCTTGCCAGTGCCTAATCCCTGGAGCCCGAAGGGTTCCTGCTCTGGGGGCCGGAGACCCAGGTAGGTAGATGTTCCAGGCACGTTGCTAGAGTGAACAGCCAGTCAGTCCATGGCATGGCCATCATCATCTCCCAACACCATGGAGGGGGAAACAAGACCAGAAAATGCCGTCTACATGCCCCAGAGTGCCTGGCTTCTGGGTTTAGTTCCTTGGCACCTGAGAGCTTCACAGATGACCACCCAAGAGACGCAGTGTTCTGTGCTCTGCTGGCTCACCTACCTAGGGAAGCTGGGTCAGGCCCCAGCCACACATCCCTGTCCCCCCTCCCGCTGCAGGAAATGAGCACACCTGTCCCTCCGGAGAGAGGGAGCCACCAGTCAATGGAATTTGATTTCTAGGCCTCAGCCACCGCAGGAAATGGCTAGCCTGGCCATGTCTCTCCCTTGTGGCAAAGCTGGAGGAGAAGAGGAGACAGGGAGGAGAAGGGGGGAGGGGGGGGGGGGGGCGGGGGGGGGGGAGGGGTGGAGGGAGGGGGGAGGAGGGGCGATGTTGAAACTCAGATGGGAAAAGAGCTGTCCAGGCTTGCGGCTGAAGAGAGGGGCTTTAGGGAACCATAGAATTGGGCTGGCAGGGTTCAAGACCAGCCCTGACACTTCCTAGTAGATTAACCAACAAGATTTCAGCTGTGAGATTGGGACAGTCACAACTCTTGGCACTCAGGTTCTTCTGCCATAAAATGTCACGGTAACAGCCCGACCACTGTTGGTGAGATCGGACTGGGGTGCTGGAGCTGGGGTAGGAATGGAGGCGACCGGTTGACACAAAGGGTCTTTGGGGGGTGATGGTAACATCAGGAAAGTGGATTGTGGCGATGGCCCCGCAGCTTTGTAAATTCACTGAAGATCATTAAGTTGTGCAATTAACACGGGTGAATTTTATGCTACGTAAGTAATACGGCAATAAAGCTGTTTTTAAAAAGCACCTGAAGAATAGCGTTAGATGGTAAGGATTCAAGTCAGAGACCGTGAACAAAAAGTGTTTTGAAAACCGTAATGTGCTCCGGAGATGCCAGTCCTGTGATTAATAAGACCACAGCCGAGTAGTGTGCAACCACACAGCACACGGGGGCCGAGTGCAAGTGCTCACGGGCTGGGTCTCACTCCTTCATCTCTAGAACTGGGAGGGTGACAGTTTCACGGGGCTGATGCAGAGAAGAAATGAGGTGAAGATGAAAGTTGCCTAGTACGTGCCTCGCTAATGGCCGTGTGCTCAGTCACCAGCATCTCATCACGACCTTATCCTAGTTATCACTATACCACTAGCTCAGAGGAGCCCCCCAAGAACAGGGCTGGAGACAAGTAAGTCCACATCCCCACAGTGCCCCTTCTGCAGCTCATGGCCGTCTGTCCAGTCCCTTGGGCTTTGGATTAGACTCCGTCTTTCACCCGAGCTTCCTCACAGCCACACAATAGCCCAGATCCAGGCTCTCTGCCTGTCACAGGGATGTTTCCCATTCCCCAAGCACTGGCCATGTGGGGTCAGCCTCAAAGCCCCTGGTAGGGGGCAGGGAGGAGTCCCTGGGAGGGGGTCGGGGGGCCAGGGCCAGGAAGGCACAGAGAAATTAACATCGGCTAGTGGGCACTACCCCCGAGTGGTCCCCCTGTTTTACAGTCAAGGAGGTTCAGAGGGACGGGACGCCTTGTCCTGTATCTCACGCTAGTACACAGCCGAGCAGGAGTCAAACCTGCTCTGTCTTCAGCAAAGGCCAAGTATAGGTGCCCCCAAGCGATGGCTAAGTGATGGGAATCAGGATAACTAGGAGAGGAAGGGACGGAGGGCAGGAGGCTCTGCTCACCTCCTCCACCCACACGAGCGATAGAAATCACCGAGAACACTTGTGAACATGCAGGTTCCTGGGCCCTCCCCACCCCCAACTGGCTGAAACGGGCAACTCGCATTTTCAAATGTGTGCCCAGGTAATTCTGCAGAAGTCTGAGAACAAGCAGCACCAAATAATACAGGGGAGCAGAAATGCAAATAAAGATCCAGATGTCAGCAGATCATGGTGAGCTCTCTGTGTCAAAGGTGATAAAAATTGAGAAGCCCCAGCCTGACACGAAGGCTTCAGATGCGTTCAGCTCAGAGGCTGCAAAGTGCATTACGGAGCAGAAAGCTTGCAACACTCTGCTGGCAGGCACACGGGTCCCTAAGCACAGAGGAGGAAACTGAGGCCCGGAGTGGGGAAGTCACGTGGCTGGAGGCTGACAGACCTGGCCCACCAGCCCAGAGTTGTGGACCACATGAAACCAGCCATCACCCCACTGGCTGCAAGTTCGACAGTGCAAACCCCAAACCCGAGACCAGCACCATGAAGACCCCAAAAGTGCTTTTCCTCATCTCATCAATGTTCATGACCCCCACGTGTGACCAGACACGGGGCACAGGCTCTCTGAAGAGTAGATACAGAGGTCGGTCATGGCTGGGACTCATTTGTCAGCCGAGTGCTGCCCCACAGTCCCCATGCCCGCATGGCGGTTTGACCTTATGTCCACACGCCCCTGATGGCTTATGCAGGGTTTTCCCAGCATCATTCCTGTTTGCTCCCAGGAAGAATTCATAGTCACAGTGACAAATGGGTTTGACCCTAATTTGTGGAATGGGAGCTGAGCTCAGAGCACTCTGAACCCTGATGTCTGTGGTCACCCCAGGAATCCTGACTCAGCCGGTCTGGGGTACAGCCTGGACAGAGGAATTTTTTAAGCTCCCCAGGAGATCCTAAAGGGAGCCCTAAAGGAAGCCAAGCTGGATTTCCCACTCCTTGGCGGCTTGGCCCCATTCCGGGTGCTTTTCCCTGGACTCTTTGGAGATCACCCTCAAACCCACGTGTCCCACGGGCTCTGTGACCGCGGCAAGCTCACCTGCTTCAAGCTTTCCTTGCCCCCCGTCCCGTCTGTACCCTGACAGCCACAGCAATTCTTGGGAAAACACATTATAGCCGGCTCCCGGAGCACGTCCCAGTCAACTCGCCACCTCCCACTCTCGCAAAGCAAGTCCGACCCCACCTCCCTCGTGGGACCGGCACAGAGTCACAGGGATCTGCAGCGGGGCCCTTCCCACCCCCACAGCACCCAGCTCCCACACAGCCGGGGCACGTGGTACCCTCACTCCACAGCACGTGGCTCAGCTCAGGGCTTCAAGCCCTGAAAGCGGGTCAGGCCATGGCTCATCACCCTGGAGCAGTGATGATATCGGCCGTGAACAGCCTCAAATGCTCATTGACAGCCCCGTGGTCATGACCCATGTTGATGCAAGCCGTGTGCTACACGGTCTCCGAGCATTCTGACAGTCGATCCTCAACCCTAGGCAATGACATCGCTGCTATTTTTAGCCGCGTTTTACAGATATGGAAACTGGGGCAGCTAAGGGGCAGCGGCTGGATTTGAACCCGAGACAGACAGACACCAGAGCCTGTGCCCTTCATACCAGCTGCACAGTCCCACGTCTCCCCAGGGTTCACACAAGCTCCTACATGGCTATCCTTCCCCTAAGGGGACAGCAGAGCGGGGAGCCCCAGACAAGAGACAGAGCTGCTTGGCCAGTGGCTAGCAGCGCTGCCTCAGAAGGTCAGGGAAAACAGCCAAGTCCAGAGCCCTTGGGGACCTTCTAGCTGGTGTGTGATTTAGCCCCCCCCCCCCCCCCGTCAGGGCATTTTGGGGATGAACGGGGCTATTAGTAACAAAAGTGGGACAGTTGATAAAGATCAGGACTGTCCCAAGCCAGCAGGACATAATGGTCACCCAACATGGGACCGAAGGTGGCTGCTCTGTCCCTCCGTCACCTCATTTTTAGAGTGGGGACATTATAAAGACCCACTGAAATAATCTGTGCGACCATGCTTCATAAACTCTAAAACCTCATGCTCAGGGAAGGTGTCTTGTTTTGTTAATTTCCAGTGACAACGCAGAGACTCGTGGTCGTATCCATGTTCACGGGACAATGGGAATTCACCGCCACTCAGGACCTTGGTTCCCCTGGTGGTGGAGCGAGGAGGCCTGACCACATCCGAGCTGCAGGCAAACCGCGAGTGAGCCAAGTTTGCTCGGTCGGACAGCTCTGTATGGTCAGCCCAGAGCGCTGAAGTGTTTGAATGTGAGCGCCACAGTCCAGCCGCTCCCTGTTGGTTTATCTCTGGCCTGATTCACATGACTTGGTCACCTTCCCGTCCTCGGTGGGTATCTGAGCTTGCAACCCCTCGACTGGACACCTCTAGAAGCCCCTTTCGGTCCTGACACTCTGGGGTGCTTCCTCGCCTGGGTCTCTAGCATGATATCTATTCCAACAGAAGCTCTATAGGCAGGTAAGGGGCAGCGAATGTCCAACTTTGACCTATTAGGTCATGGGCAGCCTTAATCCAGATACAAGATAATCACCTCTCATTGCCATACCGAGTGGTTAAGTCAACTGCCATTGGGAAAAATAGAGTCACAAAATCAAAGGGTCATCACATCAGCATGTGGCAGGACCGAGAGGCCTTGGAAACTCCACTGGGCACGAGCCCCTCCGGTCACTTCCGCACTCACCCACCCACAGCAGGTAGAGTTAAGGTGGGGTCACTCTCTACAAATTGCAAATCCACTCTTTATAAAAAGCAAATCCTCTCTGTCTTTCTCATGTGAAGCTTCTTGCTGAAGCAACACGGCAGTGGTTGAAAGCTCTGAATTTAGTTTCAATAATGGATCTGGATCCAGGCTGTGCCTTTCAGTGGCCATGTGACCTTGACTGAGCTCCTTGACTGATTTGAGTCTATGCACCTGCTTAAAGGGGATAATGACCCCTGTCCTGCCCCACTCACAGCCCATTGAAACCCTACGTGTGAGATCTTGCAGGGGACCATGTCTGGGTTAATAGTCACTGTCAACTGAGAAACTCCTCACGGAGAACCAAGCCCTTCACACTGACTACGCTCTCTACCACTGAGCTAATTTAAAGGGATATCACATCCAATCTGTCGTTTTCCAGCAAGGACTATCCGTAGTTATTATCTGCATGGGCTGAACGGTCCCAGGGGTCTGATTCTCATTCGTTTGGGGTATTAAGTAAATACTTTTCATAATGACAATAAACAGGATGAATAAATATGTCAACAGTTGGATCCTATCTACAGATGAAGCCAAGATTCTTTTTGTTTTTTAAGATATTTATTGACTTATTTGACAGAGATAGAGGGAGCACAAGTAGGCAGAGCGGCAGGCAGAGGAAGAAGGAGAAGCAGACTCCCCGCTGAGCAGGGAGCCCGATGCGGGGCTTGATCCCAGGACCCTGCGGTCTGACATGAGCCAAAGGAAGACACTTCACTGACTGAGCCGCCCAGGCGCCTCTTAAGCCAAGATTCTTAGTCCATAGACCTGGTTCTTCATTATTCACAATATATATTCCGGGATGGACCCAGGCTTTGTGGAGCCTATAGCTTATATAGTCTCGGGGGGTCCTCTTTGAAAAGGATCCAATAGGACACGAATAAAGATAGATAAAGGGCAGTGGAAGAATCCTGGCAAGCAAGCAGTCCCAAGGCTGGTCCACCTGAGGCATGGAGGGGGCAGAAGGGCACCCTCTCTGCTCCAGGACCTGTGTGCACATTGGCCCTTGAGTTTCTTCCCACTGGTCCCATATCACAAATGCATTATTAAAGACACAGACTCGGTCTCTGAGAGGGAAAGGAACGTGTCCATCCAAGTGGTCCAGGAAGAACCAGACCCCACATCCCACAATCGTTCAGCCACAGCACACGTCTCTTGAGCACACGCTTCCCACACGATGCGGGTGACTGGCAACGATGAACGGGACACGAACTTGGGGCAAGTTTCCACACCTCAGCCAACTCCTCCCTGAACCCCAGAACTCCTGAATATCACAAACATTCAGCCGGGACCCCACACACAAAAAGTCCCAGGTCATAACCGTATTAGAGTAATGGAAAATGAGAAAACGGAAAAACCTCCATCATTCCCAGCGTAGACTTGACAGCGCCCTCACAGAGCTCTACCTCCTTCCCACTGAGGCGACTTCCGGCAAGGGCCTGTTTGTATGAGTAGCGAGAAACAGAACTTGTGCTGATCTGAATGTCTTACCCCCACTTGCTTGCTTCTCTCACGATGACAGGCAGCTCGGCTGAGTTTCACAGCGTCCCCGAAACGTGCCAGAGTGGGCTGGGCGAGACTCTCGGGGCTCAAAGTCTATCATCATCACATCTTGGTTGCGACCACAGAGATTTTTTTTTTCTTTTTTAAACACCAGCTCAAGGGCAAAAGAATGAGTCAGGCCTCAGAGGTTCAGGAACACTACTATATGGGATCATAACATCACTGTAAGGCCCCACAGCTGGGAGCAGTGAAAACTCCCAGGTACTTTACCAGACACAGATAGCAATGTCCTTTTGGGGACACAGTCATCTGACGCTCCAAGTTCTCAACCCATGGTAAGACTGGTTCACGCTTTTGAAACTGAAAGACACATCCAAAAAAATCTCAATGACACACCATGACGCCCTGGCCGGCCCCCCTCCCAAACCCCGATCCCCACCCCCGGGGGCTCAGTTCCTTTCATTCACAGCCGAAGTGAAACCGAGTTGGTCAGTGTCTGTCAATTTCACTTCCTGTCTCCTGGCTTCCTCCCGCCAGCCAGCGAGAGGAGCTACGGGGAGGAATGGGTGCTAGAAGACATGCATCCCTGACTGGGCTGGAAAGATCAAACAGCATCAGGCGTCCAGCCCCACCGCTGATTCCAGGACCATCCATTCAGTGAGGCACTCCGGAGGTCTCTTCCGGCTGGGCCAAGCTTTGCCAGAAGTTGTGTTATGGAAAGATAGTTCGTCCACTCAGGGGGCTCACAGCCTGGGGGAGATGGACAGGCCAACCAAAAATCAATGCAGAGAGTCGGGGCTGGGAAGGGGGATCCAGCAGGGCGGGATGTCTGATCTTAAGGAATCTATGAAGATGTATCAGGGCAGGTGGCAACCAAGAGAAGGATGATATGTTAATGACAGTGACAACGTTGGCTGATGCTGGCTTAGTACCCACAGTACAACTTCGTGTTCATCAACTCATGCCATCTTCCCGATTGACTCAACAGTCATCAACTGTTGAGATGACTTCCATGATACTTTCACTTTATGGAGGAGGAAACGGAGGCCCCAAGACGTCAAGGAACTGGCCCAAAGTCACCCATCCAGCATGAGGACAAGAAGACAAGTTGACCTACCACAACAGTGTACAGATCAGAATGTTTGGGGATCACTTGGCATCTGGGGAGAGCCACCAACATCTTGAGAACATATAGCACAGGGTCAAGGTCACAGCATGTGGGTATCTGGCCCACAGAAATGTTTTACGGGTGGCCCATGTGGCACCTTGTGAAAAGTATAAACCAACATTTGAAAATTAGATTTCAGGGGTGCCTGGGTGGCTCAGTTGGTTAGGCATTCAGCTCCTGATCTCAGCTCAGGTCTTGATCCCAGGGTCATGAGTTCAAGCCCTGTGTTGGGCTCCACACTGGGCAAGGAGCCTACTTCAAAAAAAAAAAGTCAGGGGGAAAGTTTCATCTAAAAACCCAGATTTCCTTGTTGAAAAATCAGGACCTGGGAACATGAAGCCTATACTCTTCTATGGCAAGAGGGTAGGAATGGTTCTCCTTAGGAGGGGTGTAGCCACCCTCCTCGTCCCAATTCACTGCAGTGCCCCCCACTCCCTGATGTCTCCCCTGCCTGGCATTACCTGCATGCTGGGGGAGGGGCCAAATTGCTTAGTAAAGAGTTTTAAATGGGGGGAGGGCTCAGGTGGCGTGACCAGATTTCTTTCGTTCAGGGAGCACTCCAGTGGCTCTGGGGAAGACTGGACAGAACACATGATGGGAGGGAGGCCGCCGATTCGAAGCCCAGTACCCCACGCAGGATCCAGTTTGGCAGAGGCATAAAGAGGGGCCCCGCCCCTCTACTAAACTTCTCTGGGGACTGGATTTGCAGAAAAATCTTTTCTCCCTTTTCTCCCTGGGGGCTCTCTCTGTACGTCTCACTTAGAAAGCAATCCATTCCCAGATGGAAGCCTGATCCACAGAGCACCCACCAGAACTCAGAGTCAAAAGGGAAAAGAAGAAGACGCTCTGGGGAGTTAACGCGAAGACCCTACAGCAGTAAATATGGCAGCGTGCTTAACAAACTAACTTCACTCCCACGTCCAAAACCTCTCTTGCCTGCTCCATTTTCAACGTGAAGCATCACGTAAGCAAGGCAGCCATGTCAGGACGTCTGGGGAGAGGGGGGCGTGGAGGGGATGACCTAAAGCTATTTCCCACAAGGAGAGGGATGGCGCTGAGCCCCACGGAATGGCCAATGAGACAGACAAAATATATCTCCATCTTACCTTCTTTCTTCTCTTTTCTTAATTTAAATTCAATTAATTAACATACAGTGTATGTTAATTATTAGTTCCGGGGGTGGAGGTCAGTGACTCGTCAGTTGCATGTAACACCCAGTCCTCATCACAGGTGCCCTCCTAGCGGCCCATCACCTAGCTACCCCATCCCCTTGCCCCCCTCCCCTCCAACAGCCCTCAGTTCATTTCCTAGATTTGTAAGTGTCTCATCAGATAAAGGTCGAGGATCCAGAATCTATCTCCATTTTATATACGCCATTAACGAGCTCTGTTGGGACCCAGTCAGCAGCGAGCGGCAGGCAGACGTGCTGGCGGCGTGGTGGGGCGAGAAGCGGAAAAGGAATCGATGACTAAGGGATCAATGAGGACATTTCACTTGGCAGCGGGAGGGTCACGGGGGTCCCATGGGACGATCTGGGCCATTCTTAGCTGTGTGACTCCCTGTACATCACTGAACCTCTCTGTGTCTGTTTCCTCACTTTTAACATGAGGACACCTATACTTTTCAGGGTAGGAGGAGCACGCTGTCGCTCTCTGGGCGAGCAACTTGCACACTGCAAAGCGACCTACAGACACAAGAGGCATGGCATTGTGTTGTTGTCCTCATTGGTACTTGTCTTTGAACCTCCGGCTGGCTCCAATAGAAAGAAATGAGGCGGGGGGTCGAGCCCTCCATCTTTCCCCCTCTCCCTTCTCCAAGTTCCCACCTTCGATGTCCCAAGACCCTAGATGGCCCATTTCCAGAGTGGTCCCGTGTGTGCTGTGCCCTTGCTACCGGTGTGGACGGGATATCTGGCCTCCTCGTGCAGGGGCCCCCCGATGCTCAGGCTTGTGCAGACCCAGCCTCAGAGCACAGAGGTAGAAGATCCAGGGTCTGCCGGAGGAGCCCGCCTCCCCACAGAGAGAGTCTGGCCGTAACGGCCCACCGAGGATTTGTTTTCTAATGAAAGCACCCTGTCATCTTTCAGGTTTCCACTCAGGAAACGGCGACCACGGAACGGAAAAAAATCAAGATCCCATTTCCCTTGATGGATTCATTTCGATACAACTTCACTCAAGAGCTAGCCGCTTCCTGATTTCACATTTCACCATCAAAGACGAGGGCCAGGGCAGGGCCGGGGAAGCGGTCTTATCGGCAGCATGCCAGGCTGAACGGCGGCTTTCCACCCGGAGAGAGTTTCTGGCACGGCAGCTTTGGACCCAAGCAGCCTACAGAGAAGGCACACTGTGAAATGTCCCCACTTGTCCCACTTGGTTGGTCCCGCAGCCAACTGTCGCAACAGTGGACAGAGTGAGACAAAGCCAGACTACCGGCACGGATGAGGGAAGCAAGGCCCAGAGAGGGTAGTCGTGTGACCACAGTCACACACAGCAAGGCTCTAGCAGCCAGTCTCTTCACCCTGGCTTGGGCATGTCACCCCTGCAGCATACACTGCTTTAGCCTACTTGATGTAAAGATGTCCCCACCCCTGTCCCCAAGGTGGGGACCAAAGGGTCACATCAGAGGCTCATGCAACCCCAGAACCAGGATTATAACAAGGTAGTGATCTGCTATGACCCTGATGGACAAGAGGACATGCCCTCCACAGAGGAGGGGGAGGGACAAGGATTGGGGCTGCTGGGTCCTCCCCAGAGGTTTTTCCAGAACAACTGCTTGGTCTTTGGTAGACCACCCAGCGTAGCTATGAGGCCGTCCACGGATGAGGTGACCTTGCACTTCGAGTCCAGACCTGGCTAATGTCCACTGAAGATGGAGGATTCATTTGTTTTTTGGGCAAACTTTGCGCCGGGTTCATGCCAGGCTCTGTGGATACAATGTTGAAAGCGACACAGTATCTAGGTCTTCACATTGCTTAGAGCAAAATCACTGACACCAAATAACATCGGTGCTCACCCAACGGAAAGCAAAAGAGCGACGCACGAGCAGAAACCAGCGTTGAACTCAAAACCACGGATGAACTCCTCTGGTTCCACTGGCAGAACGCTCCAGCAGAGGCAAAGCTCGTCGTCAGTGATGGAAGTCAGGACAGGGCTGTGCTTTTGGTGGGAGGGGGCTACGGTGGGCAAGAGGCACTGAACAGCCTCCCAGGAGGGATGGAAACACTCTCCCGAGCAGAGCAGTGGGACCATGGATGTGTGTACATGTGCACGTGTGAGTTGTGTATGTGTGTGTTACATCCCACTCTAAGCTTTCTTGAAAATCGTTAACAGTGTCTGTTCACCCATCTGTTTCAGCGCTAACCCTATAGATGCTACATTCTTGATCAAAAGATGAAAAGGCTCAGCCAGAGACAGTTTGGCTGAGTCTGGGTCCTTCCTGTGAAACATGACACCAAGGACTCTGCAACCCCATCTGCGTGTCCCAGCGATCACCGGGCGCAGCTCTCCCGCTCCTGTGGCAGAGCAAGGCCGGCCATCTGGCCACAGAGACGCAGTGAACACAAGGTCGCTTCCCATGGCTGATGCTCGGAACCTGCTTTCTGAGCTCCAGGGAGGTGACCAGAGCCATGTGTGGCCCAGATGGCACCTGCTGGGAGCTGGGCCCCACGCGTCTTGGATCAAAGACAGACATGGCGTGGAGGCCCCGGGCTCCAGACTGACCTGGCTCTGGAGCGAGCTGGGTCTGGCATGATTGTCCTCCAAACCTCTTTCCTCCATTCGGTAGGGGTGAAGGGAGCCCGAAATAACAAAGCCCTCCACAGCCCACGCAGAGACAGCGGGTGCCTGCGAAAGGAGAAGTGGTGGGTGAGGGGCGGCTCATGGGCCAAGCATGGCAGGCTCCGGGTGGGACTTCGGGCTCTCTGGTCGGCGGGGCCGAGAAAGGCCAGGCCATGACTTCACATGACCGCTTTCCTCGCCCCACCCCCCACATCTGCAGCGATGACACCAGCATGTCCCTCCCATGGACCTCTTTGAGGCCCCAGACTCATATCCCCACTTCCCACTGCCCACCCGGCCACCCCACTTGGATGCTTCATGGCATCTCAAGTATTGCAGGACCGAAAGCAAACCCTAGAGAGGCCCCGTCTCGGGACAGGGCTCCTCTATTCTTCTAGGAACCCTGGCCAAAAACTACAGTGTCATTCCTGGCTACTTCTTTCTCTTACCTCCCACACACGAGCCACCCAGACATCCTGCTTCTTCCAGTTCAACAAGTAGCCAAACTCTGACCACTTCCATCACTGCCATGGCAACTGGGCTGGTCTGAGCCACCATCATGTCTCACGTCTTAGCTGGATCCCTGCTTCCTGCCCTTACTCCCTTCGGGGCATTTGCCGCATGGCTCCCTGAATGATCCTGTACCAAGGCCCCTGTAAGTCTCCAATCCCATGCCTGTTCCACCCTGCTCACACTGCTTCTACCACATGGCCTTCCTGCCATCAAACCCTAGATAACTACTGCCTCAGGGCCTTTGCACTGCCCAATCCCTCTGCCTGGAAAGCTGTCCCCCCCCACCCCCGCAGGACTCCCTCTCTCGTCTTAGGTGTGCGGCCCTCCCAATTCCCCTCTGCAGTATTAATCACCAACTGACACATAACGTTTTCATTTATTTTGTGTGTTGTCTGTCTCCCCAAAATGTTGGGGAGCATGAGGGCAGGGGTGCCTTTGCTCCATTTTGTTCTTGGCTGTATCCCCAACCCCAAAAATAATGTCTAGCCCACAGGAGGCACTCTTGTTGGAAAACTTGTTGGATAAATGAATGAATCTAGGCTCAGCGACCTCCATCTGGGGCCACAGCCTCGGCTGCAGGGGCTTTCCTTCCCCTTGGCCCCTCACTACCCACACTTGGGGCAGAGCAGTGGTGTGCTGTGTGTCGCCAGCAGGTTCCCGTGTCCCCTCAGCTCCCATGGCTCTCCTTATTGCCCTCATTCAACCTCCAAGATGCCCCTTGCCTTCTCGTCCCCCTCACATCTGTCCTGCCTTTTGCAAGTTACAAAGAGCTCTGGGTGTCAGCAGAACCCACGCATGAACCCTGAGCAAGATTCCAGCCACCCTGTCGCTAGGCCAGGAGGCCCAGGCGAAGAAGGCCCAACAACACACATTGGAGAAGGTAGGAGGGCCGCTCATGCCGACCCCAGCAGAGCCCTCACTCGGTCGCCCTGTCCCTGCCCCCTGCTTTCTCCAGAAGAGCAAAAGCTAATAGCCGGGGAGACCAGAGGCCATGCAGGGCAGAGGACAGGCAAACCAGCTCTGGCCACCGGGGAAGGACAAGTCAACCAGAAATGGGGACACCAGCTCCTGCGAGGGGGGTGCCGAAGGAAGGAGGGGGCTCAAGCAGGTCTGGGGGACCCCAGGGAACTGGTTTCCTGCCAACCTAAAGCAGACGCTGATCCAGACGTGGGAAGCCACACCCCGGCCTTTTTCAAATGTGCATCCTTGTGACCCTATAACCCCACAGCTAGACATTTGTCACAAAACTGTCACCCGATGGCTGTGTACAGGGTGTCCGTTCCAGCAGTGCTGGAAAGACCAAACAATGACCGTCCGGGTGTCGGTGGCAGGACCCATGCATCAGGACTTCCCAGAAGCCATGTCCTAACTCGGGGAGGTAGCCGTGACAT
The DNA here is from genome assembly GCF_022355385.1 of Mustela nigripes. Classification (NCBI taxonomy): domain Eukaryota; kingdom Metazoa; phylum Chordata; class Mammalia; order Carnivora; family Mustelidae; genus Mustela; species Mustela nigripes. The sequence goes on along the minus strand of NC_081557.1, from coordinate 10,127,207 downwards.
GAAGCGCGAAGCCATGTGCTGTGTGAGCCCGTCCTTGCTGTCTCAAAGGGTGGGAACATCTGCACAGAAAAGTGTCTAGAAAGACCACAGTGGTGGTCCCTAGTTAATGAGCCCAGGGGGAAACCTACTTTTCTTAAAAATTCTTTTCTGTAGTCTATGAATAATTTACAATTAGCATCTATCAATATTCTTAGTAAATAAGGCACAAAACATGCATCTATTTTAGGGAAAAAACACTAAACACTCCGAAGGCTTTCCCAAGGGCCCAGCGTTGCCCCTGCCGCCCACCCTTCCAGAGCAATCAAGGCAGAGCCCCTGGCCCACGGGCCCAGCCTCTCCTGCCCGTGGCCTCAAGGCTCTGTGTGAGACTGAAGAGGGGGAAGCAGAAAGCGAAGAACCACTTCCTGCGGAGCTGGCGGGGGTGGCCGCTCGGGGGGGGGGGGGGGGGGCCCACCTTAGTGAGAACCAGAGGCTCGCTCAGCAAATGGGGGCCACTGTGATGCATGGAGCAGTGCAGATCCCGCGGGGGCCTGGGCCAGCCACAGGCTAGCCCAGTCACAGCACTCGGGGCTCCGGGGGAACGCTGAGCCAGACCCTGTTGTAGGGAATATGCTCCAAAGCAAGAGTAAGCACCAGACCGCAGACAGTGGGATCCCCCACGGGTCTCCCGAGCCTCTCCTACATCAGAGCCTCCGGTGGGATCCTGTCCAGCTCCAAGGAACACCTGGGCTTGTCCCCAGCAGCTTCGGGGGAGCTGACCCCACCCCCTACTTCTGCCACGAAGGGAAAGGTATTCATCCTGGTTGGATCAGAACTGGTGAATCTGACTGTGCTCTACCCATCTCGGTAGGTGGGGTGCCCAACACAGGCCAAGGGCTTGGTGCCTGCTTATCAGCGAGGGTATGAATGAAGGTGTGAATGAAGATATGAATGAAGGTGTGAATGAATGAAGGGAGCCATTCGCAGAGATAAGCCAGAGCACTGCTTCCAACATCAAGATCTCCATGAGCTTCTCCAGGTTGGAAGCGCATCTCCATCCTGAGGGGAATACAGCTGTTTTGAAAGACAGAGAGAAGTAAGAACCCAGATCTGGAGTCATAGGGCGCCTGGTTACAGAGATGGGGCAGAGGACTTTACCTACCCCACCGTGGAGGGGGAGGGGGAGGCAGCTTCTGGGAAGAAGTGGGGCCTCACCTGGGGCAGTCCCCCAGGAGGGAAGTGACAATGACAGGCTGGGCCTCAGCTTCCTGCCTTTTGCGGGTGAGGCCAGTCCACACGGGTTCAGGATAACTAGGCCCAAGCCTCATTCTCCGTAGGCGTCCACCCACCCGATGGAGACTCCAGGCTTTTCAGCCCAGACTTGGGGGTGAGGGCTGTCAAGCTTCCTGGGGATCCTTGCCTGGGGTGGAAGGGGATAGGGACTGAGCCCAGGTGGTCTTTCCCTGTGCTGGGAATCAAAGAGGCAGATCCCAGGAGCTTGGTGCCGGCGGGAGTTAGGCCACTTGGCACAACGAGATGGCTTCTGAGGGAGCCTCCCCACCCCCAGCTGTCACCAACACGCTGACACCGCTTTGTTCGCGGCCCGCCATCATCCCCAGCACACACAGCCTGCCATGGTCACACTCAGAGCAGCAGGACGGATTCCTAGGGCCATGGAACCAACGTGTGGCAGAGAAGCTGAAGGACTCAGATGCCAGTGGGGGATCCAGAACCACCAGCTCCAGCGGCCTTTCTGCCCCGAGAGAGACGTGCCCAGGTCAGGATCCCCACCGGGATCAGCAGCCAGCACCCCAGAGCCCGTGGAGAGTTTTCTAGATAAAAGTCAGTGCTTCCCAAGAGGCCTGAGTCAGGAGCATGTGGGATCTGCTGGCCCGTAGGGGCAACCCCCACTAACACCCCCTGCTCCCGTAGCCCTGTTGGCTCACAGCTTCTCTGCCTTCCCCGGTCCGGAGGGAGGGTGCAGGGCTGCGGCCGCCTTGCACTGAGAGAGGTTTGTGCCCTCAAGCCCCCAGGATCCTGAGGGAAAGAGGATCAACCACAAGGCACCCAGAGAGCCCTCCGAAATCCTCCTGGCTCCAACTCGCTGTGGGACTTTGGGCAGGTCCCTTCCCCTCTCTGGACCTCATTTTCCTGTTCAACACGATCAAGATTCGGCACTCTGAGTTTTCTATCCAACCCTGAAAAGCTCTGAGTGGCCAAGCCAGGACACGTTCTGACTAAGTCTGAGGAAAAACAGCCACTCGCAAGCTAGCTGGTTACCAAAAGAAGAGAGATGCCCAAAATGGTGGGCAGGTGTCCGGAAGTTTAGATACAGAAACCATTGCTAATTGTTTCACCTGAAATTTCACTAAAGATAGTGAACATTCGTGCCATGGGCAAAACACTGCCAAGGATGTTGTCGTTGGCTGGTGGACAATGACAGCTCCCTCCAACCACGTATTTATTTTTTATTCTTTTATCGACTTTTGTCCATGAATCTGACCATAATGTCCATGACACCTGGCCATAATTTCATACACATGTTGAATCTCCCCTTACATGAAAAGCCCTTGGTGCATCAGGATTTTGTCCCCTCTATCTGTACCCTAGTCCCCAGCACGGTGTTTCAGGTCCATAATGCTAGTATTACTGTTATTTTCAGTTATAGAACCTAAAGGACACTTCACGTCTGATCCAATCTTCTCTCTACAAATGGAGAAACTGAGGCCCGGTGTATAAATTTCACTTTATCTAGCAAGAGAGCCTCAACTAGGCAAGTCCCACATTGTAACCACGTCAATTCTACTGCAAATCCATCTGTACATTCATTGAGTTCTAAACCTAGTGGGATTTCAAGGGTGGGAGACTTGACAAATTTATCTGAAAATGAGTGAGAATAAAGAAATGTTTGAGAAGAAGAATAATATCCTTCCACCTATCAAGAGAATAGTTAAGTCTACAGATTTATAGGAACTGAAACTGTGTGTATCATTTTGGGGAACAGGTTAATTTATGGAAAATAAGAAAGAATCAAAAAAAAAAAAAAAACACCCAAATGTATAAGGAAATTCAATAGTGTGGTAGTGTTTCTAATCAGAAGGGGAGAAACGTGCAGTTTTCAAATAGCAATGTTGAAGCAAATGCTTTCCTTTTGGGAGGAAAAGAATTAAAATGTAAAAACTTTGAAGATAATTTTAAATAATTAATATGGGCCACATCTCACACTCAGACTCAAAAACCAGGCAGGGGGGTTAAAGGTGTCTGTGTAATAAAACAAAACAGCAAAAGTACTAAAAGGAAATACAGAGGAAAATTTCTGTATTTTCAGTGTGAAAAAGCTCTTTCTAAGCCTGATATAAAAACCAGACACCGTAAAAAGAAAGAAAAAGAATTCTGATCACATACAAATTTAAAACTGATGAATAGTGAAAGACACCATAAAAAGAAACTGTCGGAAACAAAAGAGCAGGCTGGGACAAAATACTTGCAACATGTGTAATAGACAAAGAATTCACATCCATTCCATGAAAGAGCTTCTATGAATCCATAAGGATGAGACAGACAACCCGGAAGAAAACCAGACAAAGAATAGGTAAATAACCAATGAAAAAATATAATGTCCACAAAGCATATGAAATAGGGTTCACCTTCCCTGAAAATTAAAGAAATTAAAATTTAAAACACAATACGATGTTTTACACTCATCATAGTGGTCAAAGTTGAAACTACCAACAGCACCCAGAATTGAGACATCGGGGGCATGGAGAGTTCCTATCTGGACAGGGATCCTGGCCACCTGTTCAGCTGTCTTAGAAGAACCATTTGGCATTGCCTTCCAAAACTGTAAATGCATCTGGGCACAAAGCAATACCACCTCTGGAAACATATTCTAAAAGATAACTAAACACACCTGCCTGAAGGCTGTTTGCTGTGCTCTCCTTGTAACAAGGAGCCAGATACATGTTGACAAAGAGAAGGATAAGAGAAATCATGGCACATTTGTAACGTGGGTGATGGGCAGGTGTTACAAAGAATGATATAATCCCTGTGTCCTGCCGTGAAAAGTCACAATTCACGGTGGGCAGGTGGGGGGAGCAATTTTATAGTAAGAAGTAGATTATAATCCCATTTTGTAGAATAAATTTATGTTGAGGCTCTTTGTTTCAGTGATACATGTGATTTTGTACATATATATACTCTGTGTGTGTGTGTGTGTGTGAGAGAGAGAGAGAGAGAGAGAGAGAAAGAAATTAACAGCAAAACTGTACTCACAAGCCCCCCCACACACACACACAAAATCGCTAATAATTTTATTCTAGAGATGAGAAAACAGCCCCTGGTTATGTCAATTGCTGGAGACACTCACATGCCGTGAATGTTAAGAAGGAACTCAGTCTCAGCTTGCCCAAACCAAAAGCCAGAGAAGACCCTTCCCCACCGCAGCCCTCTGTCCTGGACCACAGCGTGGCCCCACGGCTGTGGGAGTCAGTACTAACATGTTGTAGCTGTATTTAACACTTAACATTTCTGATCGTTCATATACTGGAGTCAGTACTTGGTATGGAAATGCTGAGAAGCAGGAAGAAAAAAAATACCGACCACCAGTAGTTACTATTAATATTTTGGAACATTTTTTCCAATATTTTCACCACCTTTTTAAAACTGAGTTGATGAGGTGCCTGGGTGGCTCAGTGGGTTAAAGCCACTGCTGTCAGCTCAGGTCATGATCCCAGGGTCCTGGGATCGAGCTCCACATCAGCTTCTCCACTTAGCAGGGAGTCTGCTCCCCCCCCCCCCCCTCTCTCTGCCTACTTGTGATCTCTGTCTGTCAAAAAGATAAATAAATAAATAAATAAATAAATAAATAAATAAATAAATAAATTGGAGTTGATAGTCCATTGTAGGCATGATTTTTATCTTTCCTGGAAAATAACACCGTATTAGAGGCATTTTCTTATTCATTAACTCCTTCACAAACATCACAAATGCTTTAAGTAGTGGTATTTTATTCACTATTCAATTTCACCCAGCTTACCTACTACCCCCCACCCAACCTAACCCACAGGCACCAAAGCATCCCATCTGAGATAAAATGTATTGAACATCTATTCTACCCTGGGCGCTGAGATGACTAAGACATGCCATACCACATAACACAAAGCTAAATTATTCTGGGTGGATTAAAGAGCTAAAGGGGAAAAAAAATCACAGAAAGACTCGAATAAACTTGATGAGAGAATTTATCAAACCTTTGTGAGGGGGAGGACTTTCTAAGCCTAAAGCGATGGGAGAAACCACAAAAGAGAAGATCACGAGATCTGGCTACCTAATTTTGATACTCTGTAAACAACATGAACACAAAAGTAAAGGTCAAGTAGCAAACTGGGGAAATTATCTGCAACAAATACAATAAGAGATTAATAGCTGTAATGTAAGATTAAGAGCTGTACTACATAAAGAGCTCATACAAATCAATAAAAAACACCCACTGACACTGCAGAATATAACTGGGGAAAGGTTTAGACCTGTGCTATCCAATACGGGACCCAACAGCCACAAGTGGTCATTTAAATTTATATTTATAAATTTAGATTTAAATTAAATCCTCAAACTAAATTAAATCTATATTTAGATTAAGTTAAATTGAAAATTCAGTTTCTCCGTCAAGCTAGCCACATCTCAAGTCTCAATAACCACATTTGGTGAGTGGCTGCCCTATTGGACACTCTAGATACAGATCATTCCTATCCTCATTAAAAGTCTGATTGCAGGGCACCTGGGTGACTCAGTGGGTTAAGCCTCTGCCCTCAGCTCAGGTCATGATTCCAGGGTCTTGGGATCGAGCCCCACATCAGACTCTCTGCTCGGCAGGGAGCCTGCTTCCTCCTCTCTCTCTGCCTGCCTCTCTGCCTACTTGTGATTTCTCTCTCTGCCAAATAAATAAATAAAATCTTTTTTTAAAAAAAGTTTGATTGCAAAGCACTTGGACAATTCACAAAAGAAGATGTACAAGTGGCTAAAAAGCACATTTAAAAATTCAATTTCATTAGGAATAAAAGGAATGCAAAATAAACAAAAAAGACATAGTTTATATCCATCTATTCAGGAGTAAAGTGAGCACTGCTAATTCAAGAACAGAGTTACCAACCAATTGTAAAATAATTGGGCCTAGAAATTAAGAGAAACAAAAACCCTTGGCCTGGTGATTGAGTTCCTGGAAATATATCCTTTAAAAAAAAATAGAAATACAGAACAGTTTTATGCAGCAAGTTAATTATCTCTGGGCTCTATATAAATTCAGAAAAATCACCCAACCTAAAAGTCCAGCCCCTGGGAAGTGATTACACCCACTGAAGACCCCCCACTCGATGAACTGATCAATCACCAATAAAAATCAGCTTTTTCTGAGAGGGTCTGATGACTTGGGAACTACCGAAGATACAAGATTAAAAAAAAAAAAAATTCAAAACTAGTCCGCTAGGATAATATAGACTCTAAATGTACGGGGAGGATAGATGCAGAAAATGCTGACAGAGGTCAGAAATAAACATCACAGTGCAACGGGTCCTGCATATTTTTACGTTGTTCAGAAATTTCTGAATTGTTAATGATGATCATTTGCTGCTTTTCTATGGAACTAGAAACCTTATTAAAAATTCAGAGGAACAGGGCACCTGGATGGCTCAGTGGGTTAAAGCCTCTGCCTTCAGCTCAGGTCATGATCCAGGGTCCTGGGATGGAGCCCCACATAGGCTCTCTGCTAAGCAGGGAGCCTGCTTCCCTTCCTCTCTCTCTGCCTGCTTGTGATCTCTGTCTGTCAAAAAAATAAAATCTTTAAAAAATATTTATTTCAGAGGAACTGGGTGCGCCTGGGTGGCTCAGTGGGTTCAGTCTCTGCCTTCAGCTCAGGTCATGATCTCAGGGTCCTGGGATAGAGCCCCACATTGCATTGGGCTCTCCGCTCAGCGGGGAGCCTGCTTCCCCCTCTCTCTCTGCCTGTCTCTTTGCCTACTTGTGATCTCTCTCTCTGCGTGTCAAGTAAATAAACAAATCTTAAAAAAAAAAAAAAAAAAAAAATTCAGAGGAGGAGACATAATGGAGTGATTAAGAACACAGACCTCGGGGCAGGAGGGCTAGCTCTCCAGCCTCAGACAAGGTCCCCTCAGTTTCCTCCTCTGAAATGAACAACAGCCCCTGCCTCAAAAGGTCACGAGCACACTAAGCGAGCGGTTGCCTGCAAAGGGCTGGGCAACATCAGCACACAATAGAGCGTTCAAGCCACTATTTTTATTAACATGGGAAATGGTTATTCACACTACTGCAGGACGGACCAGGACCCAGAATCCTTTATATAACACCCTCGCAACTGCGGAAACATGCGCTTTGGGCATACGCTCTAAAAAATGTTCGAAAAGCTGATTAGGAGCAATTCTAAACGCAGTGATCACGTCAGGGTCGCGGGAGTATGAGTTTCCTTTCTTTGCTAAAGAAACGAGAAAATCTCCTTTTTCTGTGCTTCCCCAATTTTCCTCAGTGAGCGTGCGAACTTTACAACAATAAAAATGCTTGTAAAACAAAGAGCTGACACTGAAATACGTTAAGTTTAACTGGCCGTGCTCGGGAGGTCAGATTTAAGCCTGCGTCTCTGGGTGATGGGGTTCAGGGAAGTGATTTAAATTTGTTTTCTGTGTATTTCATGTGTCTACTGAATAGGTCTTAATTTTTCTTATCACACACACACACACACACACACGTAATTAAAAAGAATAGCAGGCTCCCTGACACCGACTGGGGGAGGAAACTGAGTCAGACAGAGACAGGAGCTGAGGGGGTGGCGCTGAGTGTTAGGAGGACAGTCACAGGGGCTGCTGGGCCCGAGGCGGGGGCTGGACCCTGTCCTCCCGTCTACCCTGGAACACAGCACAGCTGCAAACACAACCAGGAGATGAGGCTAGCTAACCGGGACTGGGAAGTGTCCCTTTTTTCTCTCCCAGCTCCCCATGAGACGTTGAGACGTCTGTGAGTTTTTCCACCATGGGAGCAAATAGGAAAGGAATGTATGTATCAGGATCCACGTAGCTGATTAGAGATGATTCCATTTCTGCCCCTTAGCGTTGTTCCCCTGAGCACCTGGGAGTGGCTGTCCTTACCCGGGCCCCCGGGACCCCTCCAGAGCTCAGCCCAGTCATTCCAAGCCTGGTCAAACCCACAGGTTGCAGAGAAGCAAAAGAACAAAAACAAAAAACAACAACCTCCCACCTTTTAACTTCCAATGAGCCCCTTCCCCCCCCCATGGGGTTTGGCCCCCCCATCTCTATCAGGCAGAGCTCTGTGGTCTGATTCCAGCTCCAATCCCCGAGCTCCCCCAGATCCCACAGGGCATCGGACAAAGTAGGGGAAGGTTGTTTGTCAACCAGGAACGCAGAGCGCTGGGCTCAGCAGCAGACCTGCTCAGTCTGCACGATGCTGAGGCACTGAAGATAGAATTTTGCTTGAAACAAGTGGGCTGCCCTTGGGCATGTGAGAAGGCCATGCTGGTGCAGGAGGAGGTCACAAAAATGCAAGGCAGCAGCTGGATTTTGTGGGACTCTCAGGGGCTCCAGGGCCAGACAACAGGACCAAAGCCTGGTTATTGATGCATCCACACTAGGCAGGGACCACGAAGCGGAGACAAGATCCCAGGCTGCTTGCAGAGCTGTGGTGAGCATGGAAAGTACTAGTAAATACGAACTCCCTCACCCCGGGTCTCTTGTTGCCATGGCGACGTGGAAGGCAGAGAGGTTGGGAAATGTTCGAACAAAAGGACCCAGGACTCAGAAGAGGAAGTCTCAGCCACCATTCCGGACAGGTGCTGGCCACCCGACCAACCGTGGGGGCCTCAGTTTCCTTCTCTGTGCACCCGGGTTCATTTCACTTCCAGGCCCAGAACAGTGCTAAAGGCTCCTCGGGGCCTGATTCAGGGAGGGGACAAGTGGGTGCACAAGCTGAGCCGTAATCTGGGGCAGAACAATCGATGCCCACAGAGCCTGGCAATAGAGACAAAAAGCACGAAGCCTGCGCCCTCCGGCCGTGGTTTGCCAAGTGGAGAGAAGGCACATTGTCTGCAGCAAAACCCAGCAAACCAACAAAGCACGAAACCACACTTCCATAGTGCACGCCTGGTCCTGCACCAGAGGCGCTGGGACCTCGTGAGGTGCGAGGGAGGCTTTGAAGGCCCAAGGGGTGGCCCTTTCCCCAGGAAAACAAAACAAAACAAAACACAAACAAACAAAAACCCCCAAACCATGCACAAATAATTCCCATGACATTGGGCAGCTCGTGGAACCCTGAAGTACAAACGTGGACCCCGTGGTCAGGACCCCCGCCCACCCTGGGCTCAGGGCACCCTAGACAATCTCTCCAGCCTGGGGCCGCCCCGCCCAGAGGAGGCAGACACCAGGCTAGAGGCAAGAAGCTCTCTGTGATGTGCAAAGCTGAGAGCTTCTCCAGCTCTGGGCCCTGCCCACCCAGACTGGCTCATCCCCTCTCCCAGGACCCCCAAACCCTTGGGCAGAAAAAGGGGGTTCCTCAGTTGGCCACCAAACCGCCCCCCTTTAAATTCACTTACAACTAGAAATCAGTGGGTAACCGGATCCCCAAAAGCTCGGGCTGAAAGACCCCACCCGCAGAGACGGCAGCTCTGTGCCCTGCCGCATTCTGGACCTCGACATGATGGGGAAGCCCCTCTGCTCCCTGACACCCCCCTTCCCACACAGCCCCCCAGCCTGTACCCTCCCTCTTCAGGGACACAGGCACCAGGCACAGGAGGAAGGGAGCTGAGAGGCGAAAAGAAGATGGGGCACTGCAGAAGGGAAACCAAGGAGGGCTTCCTGGGGGATGAAGCCTTGGCCCCAGACCTAGCTGAAAGTGGGGACTTTCAGAGGGGAGACGTGGGGGCAGGACCAGCTCCAGCTTCCTTCCGCCCCCCACACTCCTTCCCACGCACCACCCAGACCTCACCCCTGGGTGCACTGCCCCAGCCCTGGGTCCAGCCCTTCCTCCCCAGAGCCTGCCTCATCGCGCGCCTGGGCCCGCCCTGCTCATCGATCAGTCCAACCCCACAGGGGCACAGAGGGCAGCCGTGCGCATGCGCGTCCTGAGCTGCCCTCCTTAGCGGGCTGGGCTGGGGGAGTGCTCGGGGCTAGGGGCCGGTCTGGGCCTTGACTCATTTAATCCTCATGACAATCCAGAAAATACTTTTCTTTTTCTCATCTTACTGAGTTTACTCAGCAGGCAGAGCTTTCCAGGTACTAAAAAAAAGGGGCTCTAGAAGCTCGTTTAACCCCTATCCCCACCAGGCAGGCCACTCTACACTCAATCTGTCTTGGGGTTCTCTGCTGACCCTCATGCTCCAGGCTTTCCACCCCAGCCCCATCCTGCATGCGGTGGGATGCAGGAGCCTTGGGTTCTCACCTGGCCGGACCCTTATGCTGTGTCCCCAGGCATCCCCCCCGCCCCACCTCACTGGGCCCCCACGTCACTGTGTTTCAGGCCCCAAGCCCGGGTTTGGACTAGGTCCTAAAAGCAGGGCTCCCCTAGAGGACAAGGCCCAGTATAGCAGAAAGGGGAGTATCCCACTGGGCCCTGAGTCCCTGTTGGCTCCTTCCAGGACCCTGTGACTATGGGCGAGTCACTTTACCCCTCTGAAATACAGGGCAAACGCGACATGCCCCGCCTTCCTCCCAGGGTGGTTATGAGATCTTACAACAACGAATGTGAAAGTTCACGGCTCTGCTCAGTGAGGGCGGCAGGTAGGCATTGTCGGTCCTGGTGACGACAGCTGTCCCAGGTTGGGGCAGAGACACCCCCCCCCCCATTTTGCAAATGAAATGAAGTCAGGCTCAAAGGAAGGTAGCTTCTCACTCCAAAAAGCCAGGGGCTCTGTTTGGTTTTAGATCCTTCTCAGAAAACAGTTGGAACCCTCTCCCCCGTGGGCCACAGGGTTCTCCCTGGCCTTGTAAGCAACCCCCCTGCCAAGACGTACCAGGCCTCTGGGAGGAGGTACAGATAGCCAAGGATTTAGGGGCAGGAGATCTGAGCTCAGGTCCAGGCTCTGTTTCCTTTTCCCCACGTGCTAGTGGAGTCGCTTTGTTTGGCCTCCCCTTCCTCATTTATAGCCCAGACACCCGCCACCAGACAGGGCTGCGAGGCGCTGCTGGGAAAAGCGCTTCATAAAGTACAAGGCCACAAGACAAGCAGTATGATGGTCCCAACCACTCACCACGCTGGCCACCTCAAGGCCAGCCTGCACTGCGGAAAGCACCGGTTCTATAATTGTGGGTTTGTGTGTTTCACACCCTGCTTAGTCTCTGGCTCCTTGGAGAAAGTCCTGTATACTGTGTGGTGTGCAGGTATCTGGGTGGGGCAGGAGAGCTTCACACTTTGCACAACCCCAGTGACCGTCGTGGGAGAAGGGGTAAAATTGTGACCACAGCAGGCCATGGAATATTATATGGCAAGGAAGAAGACCCAGCCCCCGCCATATGCCATAACAAAGATGAATCTTCTGGCACGGTGTTGGCTAACACTGCCAGAGGCAAGAAAAAGTCCAAACTGTGTGATACCAGTTATATAAAGTTCAAGAACGGGCAAAAGCAATCTGCAATGTTGGAAGTCCAGCTGGTGGGTCCCTGGTGAGCAGGTGGTGAGGGGCTGGGAGGATGCCCCAGAGGGGGGCTTCTGGGGGCTGGTTACATGGCTTTGTCCGATCTGTGAAGTCACTGAAGCTATACATGCCCTTTTCTGTGTGTCTCCTTTATTTAAATAAAATATTTTCTAAATTCGGCATCAGGAGCCAAGACCCAGCTCTAGTATTTGCATATTGTGTGACCTCCAGCCAGTGAAACTCTCTCCACTCTGACTTCTGCAAAATGGGGATAACAGTGGTTTCTGCCTCTAAGGGTCCTAAATGTCAACTATTTAAATTCCACCTTCGTATTGACCTTATCCCAGCACCAAGTATTAGTATTTTCCCTTTAAATGAACTCAGCCGTGTTCGCTAAATAACATAAAAGTGAAATTTTATATTGCTCTCAAAAATCATGCCTTTGGTATGGTAATTATCTACCTTCTAATATATTCAATTGACATATGCTAAATACATAATTATTAAGATAAAAATGGTCATCTGTGGGCCACCTCCAATTATCCTCCAATTTAGTGATGGCTGCACATTCACACTGGGAAGAACCAAGGTAATGGGTTACTCAGAGCTCCTAGCACTGTGAGGGCCCTTAGCAAGTGGTGCCCATCATTACCCCCATCATCATCATCATGACCAACATCACCAACACCATCCCCATCATCACCATCAACACATCTTCATCATCATCACCATCGACATCACCCTCATCATTGTCATCATCACCATCATCACCAATATCTTCACCATCATCAACAACATCACCAACTCCATCACCATCTTCACCGTTATCACCATCATCATCACCCACCTCATCACCATCATTACCACCATCATCACCAATATCATCACCATCATCATCACCAGCATCACCAACTCTATCACCATCATCACCAACATCACCAATTCCATCACCGCCCTCACCAGCATCACCAACATCATCACCAACACTATGACCATCATCATCTTCACCATTGTCATCATTGTTATTGACACCATTACCACCATCATCATCATCACCATCACCATCATCATTATCACCACACACAGAATCAGTAAATACTTGCTTCCATCCATCTCATGGGGCCAACCCAACACGGCCCTGACGTCAGCAGAGCTTAAAGAACTCAGGACAGTTCTGGGACTGCTCAGATGGACATCCAGGTAAGGGCTCCATGTGGGTACACACTGGACAGAGAACACTAGGCTGTACCCTCCCACTCTCTCTGCCAGGCCAGAGCCAGTCTCTCTCCAGAGGCCTGTGTTGGCCTGTCTCTTCCTGCAGGTCAAGGCTGTCTGCACCCGGGCCTGACCCCTCATCCCTCAGAGCTTCACTCTCTCATCTCTACATCACGGCCAGCCCTCCCAACCTCCCACCGGATGGGCCCAGATCATTAGACACACAGGAATCATCATAGGAGAGCTCTGAACACTCAGTAAATCATCAAAAATGTGCCAATGTTATTTGACATTCATCCTCTGGGGTGTGCCTGGGCTCTTCCTACAGACTGTCAGGAGGTACCCAGAGCGCCCACATGCAGAACAGGAAAACCCTACTCCTGAAAGTGCTTGTCTACCTATCTGGGTGCAACCCTTGTTAATTAATGCAGTCAATGAGCATTTATTAGAACTAAGCTGGGAGTGAAAGGGGTCACTAATTCAATTTTATACGAAGGTTTTTGGTACTTAAAATGGCCATAATCAAAGGGAGGGAAAAGTAAAACAAGATGAAATCAGAGAGGAAGACAAATCATAAGAGACTCTTAACTCTAGGAAACACACAAGGTTGCTGGAGGAGAGGTGGGTGGGGGATGGGCATTAAGGAGGGCACACGATGTAAGGAACACTGGCATCCTATGCAACTGATGAACCACTGACTTCCAGCTCTGAAACTAATAATGTGCGATATGTGAATTAATGGAATTTAAATAAAAATAAATAAATAAATAAATAAATAAATAAAATGGCTATAATATTTGATTCAAATAATTCTACTTAAAGGAAGGAAGGAAGGATATTTTTTAAAGATGTTTGTTCAGGGGCGCCTGGGTGGCTCAGGGGGTTAAAGCCTCTGCCTTCGGCTCAGGTCATGAGCCCAGGGTTCTGGGATCAAGCCCCACACCGGGCTCTGCACTCAGCGGGGAGCCTGCTTTCCCCCCAACCCACCTGCCTCTCTGCCTACTTGTGATCTCTCTCTTCAAATAAATTAATAAAATCTTTAAAAAAAATAATAAAGATGCTTGTGCAGAAATATTCATCATGGATTTATTTTTAATAGTAGAAAAAAAAAGTAAACAGCACAAATGTCCAGATAATAGGGATTAGTTAAACAAGCATCAGGACTTTTATACGCTGGCTATGGTAGAACATTTTAAAAAATCAGGGTATATAAGTATATGACATGAGAAGACATTCAAAATATACTATAAGAGAAAAAAGCAGGTTACAAATATATACATATGTTTGTGTATATATATATTTTATATATATATCTTTGTATATATCTTAAAATATACCTATATACATATCTTATATATATAAACTTTCATCACATATGTGATACTAATCTTAAAACAAAGTATATTTATTATAAACAGAAAAAATAATACAAATTTATGCTCTAGTACATGAACAGTGGTCATATTGAACAGTAAAATTTCAGGTGGTTTTATTTTTTTCTTTATACGCTATTTACTTGCTGATTTTTCTCAATAAACACACATTTTTATTCTTAAGGAAAACAGAAAATGATATGAAAATGTGATATGTGATACATAACCACACATGGGACTTTGTTCTTTAAAACCTTTTCTGCAAATCCCTTTTACATAATTTTTTTAATTTGTCATAAAATCGTAATATACATTCTTTGAAAACAGCTAAACAATACAGAAGGGCATAAAATAAAAAAGAAAGCCCAGCCCAGCCTTTCCCCCATCTCTACCGAATCCTGTCCCCGACCATTAATTACTCCGTTATCATAATTTGGATGAACGTCCTACAAAACATTTTCCTGTGCATACAGAAACATTTTGTCCAGCTGTTCAGTTCACTTGTATTTTTATTTTATGAAAGTAAGATTGCAGGTTGCACGTTGTGAGTCTTTTCCCTGAGCAGAAGGGCCGTTTCTCCGAGTGGGTACACTGTGATCTATGTTCTCTTCCCTGACGGCTGTGTCCTGCTCCAGAGTGGACTTGGAAGGGATTTACTTGCCCGCTGCCCTGCTTTCCCCTGTTTTCATGATCCCTAAGTGACCTAAACGCTCTTGTGTATATTGCCTTCTCCCCAGGGGGAGAGAAAAGGAGAGCTTTCTAAAGGTAACACTGTGTATGAGGGTTTGGGCTTTTTTAATGTTGTGGCTTTTGATACTCTTTCCCCCAAAAAAAGGCCGTATCAATTTTTTAGATTCCTTGAAATAAGATCTCAAGTCGTAACTCACAGATTAAGAAATCTTGGGGACCATCTGGTGCAGCCCCTTTATTTCATAAATAAATTGAGGCCTGGAGGAAACACTCCACCCCAGACACAGAGCCAGTGAGGGACTGAGTCAGGACTGACCCCCAGGCCCCCCAACTTCTCAACTCTTCTCACTTGTAGTTACACAGTTATTGTGCTAACATGACCCAGAAGCCTTTGCCCTCAGCCTGAAAAACATCCCTTTGCCAAACTGGCAAACTCTGACTTGCCCTTCAGGCCTCATTTGGATGTCACCCCCTCCAGGAAGCCTTCCTTGACTTTCCCAGAGGCTGGATTGGACCTATCTCCTCCTCCATGCTCCATCAGAAGGGAGTGTCTGAGAGCAGAGGCTGTGGGCCAAGAACACACAGCTGACCTGTCGGTCCCTCACACCCCCACAATCTACTGTAACACAGTGGGACCCTCTGGTCCCCAGGGGCCAGGGGAGGTCCCAGCCCAAGATGCCAGAGAGGCTGTGCCCAGGAAGGGTGGCCCACCGCCCAGGAGACCTGGGGGTTCAGGCCAAACCTCACTGCCAGTTGCTGTGTGCCTTGGGGAATTCACCATGCCTCTCTGATCCTCAATTACTTCATCTGAAAAATGGGCTTGGTTAACACTTGTCCTACTCTCTCTGCTAGGTGGCCTTATTTTCTCAATCCGAACTCGTGCCCCATGGTGTGACAAGTCCGTTCTTATTTTCGGGAGCAATGGAAGAAAAACCGTGAATGCTGAGTCCTTGACATATATGATTCACACCCACCGTGGGCCAGGGGCTGGGGACGTGTTTCTAACACACCCGCCGTGGGGAGGCCGGCTGCAGGTCTGGGGGTGTGGGGCAGGGGCCGGGTTGAAAGCCCAGATCAGTCCGTTCAAGGGCATCTGCTGGGCCTCCACGCACAGTGAGGAAGTGTGAAGAGATCCTGGGGCTGGCTGGTGTAGACCTCCACTGACCGGCCCTCACACTCAGGGGCGTGCACCAGGGTTTACACACCCTTCCTGTCATTATGATGGGAACCAAGGCTCCTTCCCTACTCCATCTTACAAAGGAAGCCTTCAAAAGGGAAAACAACCTGCCTAAAGTCACCTAGTCAGAGGGGAAAGCCAGCTTTCAGATCCCCCAAACCCCTCTACTCCCCGCTCCCTGAAACGTTCACCACAATATAATCAAGGTTCCCAGAAGCCTTCTTTAGGCATCAGGAGTGCGTTTTGCTCTTTGCACGTTTTATTCTGCTTCATCTTCAAAACATCATGATTGATAGATAAGGAGTCTCAGGAACTTGCTTGAGTCATGGCCCCAAGATTTCACCACCGGGGTGTGAGGCCAGTATTAGCAGAGAGCACAACCAGGCTCCCAGGAGGGGCTGGGCGAGATGTGGGGTCGGCTAAGCATCTGCCTTCAGCCCAGGTCACAGTCCCCGGGTTCTGGGATGGAGCCCCACATCGGGCTCCCTGCTCAGTGGAGAGCCTGCTTCTCCCTCTGCCTGCTGTCCCACAGCCCCCCACCCCGCTGTTTTGTGAGCTCACCCACGGCGCTCTCTCTCTCTGACAAATAAATGAATAAAATCTTAAAGAAAAAAAAAAAAAAAAAGGCTGGGGGAAAGGCGCCCTGACCTGTCCCTGCAGGCTGGACAGGGCCTTGAGGGCAGCCCCACCTACCTGGGACAGGGGGAAATGCACACACCGAGCCACCTCACAGAGCCAGCACACCCCTATCTGCACAACCTCCGGTCCTCAGTCCTTGGCCCTTGACCAAAAGCCCAGCACTTGACACCTTTCACACAAGAGAAAAAGTCAGACCCTTCAGGTCCCAGAACAGAGAAAGAAAGGACGCAACCCCAGAGGGTTCCTACAGTAAGAGAACGGGCCTCGGGATCATCCAACCCCATATTTTGCAGACAAGTCATCTAGAGGCTCTGAGCATCCACCTGGCCATCTGGGGCAGAGCTGGGGTTCACGTGCAGGTGCCTGCCTGGGCCAGAGCCCCTCCACCATGCCTGCGTGCCCCTGAACTGTCCATCCAGAACCAGAATCCGATCCTATCCTGTCCCGCGCTCTCCCTCCTCCCCCCAGCCCTCCCCCACCAATGATCTGATTGAGCGGGAACACAGCTGGGGGAAGGATGCACTTCCTGATATGGAGGGGGGCGGGGCGCTTCTGCAAAGCTTGCTCCCCGCAGCGGCCCCCCCCTCTCCAAGGTTCTCAAGGATTCAGGTCACTGAGTCATTTAACAAATACTCACAGAGCGGAGGCCTCTCCTCCGGCCACCAGACCATCATCCCCCAAATTCATTCATTCATTCGACAAACACTGGGGACCTACTAGGCACCAGTCACACTTCTGGGCCTCCTTCCAGACCTCCCTGCCTCCCAGTGCTCAGCTCCTCCCCTTCCCCCTGCATCTGTCCCCGTGGCCCCTTAGCGCTGGCAAGAGGGCCACTTCTGGGGACACTGGGGAGTCACAGAGCCCAGAGGGGCTGACTGACCAGCGGACAGACACACGCACACCCCGGGGTTACCTGGTGTGGGCCCAGGGCAGCGCAGGCAGGTGCCTCTCTCACAGAGGCCGAGAAGGTACTGAGGCCCGGGCCCTGGGGGTGGCTCACCCCCTCCCTGCCCCCCACCTCTGGCCCCACGGCTGCTGGGCTGCTTGGAAAACCCAACCCCGGCCCAACTGACTTCCTCTTGTGTCATGGAAAGTGTGGTGATGAGAACAGGAAACTCTGGCCTGGGATCCGGAGTCTGAGCTGGGGACAGCAAGCCTGGAGGTGGGAGGGGTGACTCCACGGGGATGGGACCCGGAGGAAGGGCTGGATGAGGCTAAAGAGGGAGCCCACCAGGTCTGGGGAGTGGGGAAGGCCTGGGTGGAGGTGCCCTTCCAGTGGGACAGGGCAGGGACCAAGACCCCAGGCCCTGAGCTGCCTTCAGTTTTCCAAAAACAAAACAAAACAAAAAATTGGAACCCCCACCTTTGCTGGTGAGGAAGACTTGAGATCACATAAAAAGCCAAATTTTCTGTTTGTTTTCTTTGCTTTGGGTCTGTGGGGGCGGGGGGAGTGGCAGGGAGAGGGAGTAACCTGCGTTCAAGTCTTAGTTTTGGCCTCCGGAGGCCCAGTGCATTGCTTTCTGAGCCTCAGTGTCTTCATGGACATGGAAAGCCGCCCTCTGCCTGCGAAGATTGGGAAAAATAAAAGAGGCCACACCCCGGGCTCGCCGAGGTGCTCGGTAAAATGCCGTCTCCCTTTCACAGCACAGCTCTCTAAACCAAGTGAGAACCGGGCCTGTGAAGGGCCACTTGCCACGCGGGGCTCGTGTGACCAATACACACTTGCTGAACACTGAGACTGTAAGAGAAAAATCATCCAGAGGGGTCCTCGGAGTGTAAGCAAAAGGGGACCCATGTCTGTCTCCTTCATCTCGGCATCCCTGGCGCTTAGCATGGGGCAAAATTCTGTTGAACGGATGAATGAGTGAGTTAATTTGTCTAGGAGTCCGGGGTGCCTGGGTGGCTTAGTGGGTTAAGCGTTGGCCTCCTAATTGTGGCTCGGGTCGTAATCTCAGACCCGAGGGCTCCATGCTGGGCAGGGAGCCTGCTCAAGATCCTCTCTCTCTCCCTCTCTCTCCTTCTGCCCCTCCCCACCCCTGTTCAAACGCATGTGTGCTCTCTCCAAAAAAAAAAAAAAAAAAGAAAGAAAGAAAGAAAGAAAATGTTAAAGTCTGGGATTTTCAGGGTCCAAAGACAGAAGGACAGGTGTGAGGGCAGGGGGCAGGGCCTGGAGGACAGGCTGATGCTAACGCAGTGTCCTACTCCTATGAGGTGGTCACTGGGCCCCTAGTGACAGCTGTCACAAGGTCCTCAGTCTTTGATCCGGGCTCCAGTCTTGCATTCTGGTGAGCAGATACAAGCACCTGGAGTCCCCCAAGGGAAGATGGGGCAGGGTGGAATGCTGGGGAGCCGGGTGCTCAGGGAAGGCCAGGCCCAGGAGCCAGAGCTGCTGCAGAGGGTCAGAAGGGTGTGGCTGGGAGGCCTTGACACTCATTTCAGGTTTCACGCTTGTTCACAGTCAGCTCGGTGTCTCTGAACCATTGTGTGCCTCCTGGTGTGGCTCACATTATGAGAAGCCCCAAGGAGCCCAGGTCAGGGTCTGTCCCGTCCTGAAGAGCAGAGGGACCAAACCCAGCCCGGGGCCCAGGGGCTGAAGCCCTTCCCCCGAGCTAGGTACCCCCGTCCCCCAGCTAATTTGCCGAAACCCAGCCACCTGCTCTTCCTGAACAGGCCAAAGGTTGATTCTAGCCCTTGTAGGACCAACACTGCATGGAGATCACACATGCTGACATAGAAATCACGCAGACTGACGAGGAGATATCACACACACACACACGCACGCACGCACGCACGCACACACACATATACACACACATGCCCAGCATTCACGGAGGAGCCCTCTTCCGTGCTCTATGGTAAAATACCACCACCTGGGGCTTCACCTCAAATTCCTACCTCATCCCCACAAAAACGAGACAGAGGGTTTCATCACTGGTGTTTTCACCACTGTGCCTTTGGCAAGAACTGGTGTGGCACCCCCACGCCCACTTGTCCCCTGCTAGCACAGCTCAGTGCCATTTCAGTGAGACCCCTGCCTGGGGAGCTTGTCGCCTGCCCCCCAATCCTCTCAGAACCTCCCACAGGGAGGCCAGGTCTCCTCGCCCTCAGCAGCCGGGCCCAGAGCTGCCCCACGCTGCGGCCCCGTCCCAGCGTGGTGTGGTCGGGGCCACTGCCCCAGCCTGGGCACCTCAGGCAGGAAGCTGTCAGAGGCCAGGGCCGCCATTCGAACTGGAGCAGATGGTTTTACCGGGAGGAAGTTGACAGTTCAACTTCAAACACGGCTGACGCAGGCCTCGCACCGCCTGCTTCCCTGTCACACCCCTGCCCGCGCCTGCCCACCCCACCCCCTCCTCCCCGAGAGGGAGACCCAGGACGAGACGCCTTTCGCCCACAGGTGCCGAGCTTGCCAGGGCTGAGGCAGGAGGAGGCCGCGCCCATGGGGTTCCAGCAGCCGTCGCTGGCCGCCCTGTACCTGCTGGGGGTGCTGGGTGAGTACCGAGGCACGTACCGAGCTCCTGGGTCTCGGGGTGCAAGCGGGGAGATGCCAGTTCTCAAGTTGGTCTGATGCAGGCTCAGCACATGTCCCGTCTCAGGAGCATCAGGGAGGGTTGGGGCCACCTTGCCTGTCTCCCCAATGTCCCTTGACCACCTGTCCCAGCTCGGCTTTGTTCTTGTACTGTGGGGGTCTTCCTGCACCCTTCCAGGTGGGACCCAGGCAAAATCAGACTCTCAGCCCCCATCCAGCTCCCCCCGCCCACCTTGAGTGCCCAGACTTGACCTAGATACACCCAGACCAGGGCACCCATGGTCTGCTGGGCGGTTCTGATGGCACTCTGAGCACAGTGGGCCGCCGCAGGGTGGGGGCTGCCTCTGAGAAGGCAGCTGAGCATGTGTCAAAGGTGCTCCCCTAGTTCCAAGTCCCCCCGACTCTGTCCCAGAGCAGCCGCAGCCCGGCGGGCCAGCCAGGCTGTGAGCGCATACTGGGTCTGCTCAGAACTGGCCCAGAACCTGGGCCAGTGTGGAAGAATCTGGGACCTCTGAGAAGCTTGGCTGGGGGTCAGGCTAGAGGTGGGCGAGCCTGGGGCCTCCTGTTTGCCGGGAGGGAATCCATGGAAGCTGGCGGGCTCCCCACTTATGACACGTCGAGGGTGAACTGGATGAGGTCTGACCGCTTCGCAAGGGTTTGGAGGGTCTGCGGGGCGAGAGAGATGCTGACCTCAGGCCAGGTGGGAACAGGGGGGCTATCGCTTCCTGGTTTGGAGGGAAAGGACCTGGGGGCCACTGGCTACCTGATCAGGGAGGCTTAGTCCCTCCTAGACAGGCTGGTGAGTAGGGCGAGTAGGTACGTGTGTGTGTGTGTGTGTGTGTATGAGAAGGGGTGTGTGTGTGAGTAAATGCAGGTTTACCATCCACCGTGCGTCTGTGATGATGTCCTGGTGCACATGTGTTTACACAGCTCTTCTCGCATGAGCGCAAGACACACAAAACGCCTTCTGTCCCCAGGGCAGAGGCCCAGAGATGGAACCCCCCTGAAGAGGTGCTGCGACCTCCTTGGCCCTGGGGATTCCTCAGACTGGGACCTTGACGCCACCAGGGTAGGGCAGCTGGCCAGGCTCCCAGCTGGGTATGGGCAAGGGGTCCTGCTCCCTGGGCCTCCCATCTGAAGCCCATCATGGGCCCAGGCTCCCCGCAGGATCAGGCAGCTCCCAGAAGCCAGCAGAGCCCAGAGTCAGGGAGACTGGGAGGCAGCACCTTCCCCGGGAGTGCAGGAACCATCTAGAACCCCAGGAGCTCATGCTTTCCGGTGCGTTTGTGTGAACTGGCAGAGGGTAAACACTCCCATTGCTCCGTGGCCCCCAGCTTTCAAAATGCCTTTAAAGCCATTTTCTTCTGTAAGCTTCACAACAGCCTAGGAGGGAGGCGGGCCCAGTGTCCCCCATTTTATAGTCAGGAAACCAGAGTTCTAGAAAAGCTGAGAAGCCAAGCTCAGGGCTCAGCATCTAGGGAGCACCAGGGCCGACCCCAGCCCAGCACCCCTTCTCTCTTGGGGGCTCCTATAACCCTAAGAGCTCAAACACACCAAAGCCATTCCCACAAGTAGGAAAAAGGCTTCGAGTCACAATTACCTTGTGCAGGCATGTCCTCACCAAGGGCAGGGGATGATGAGGGCAGGGGACGCCGAAGGTCAGGGCTGGGGCTACACGCCAACAGCACGCATACCCTTTGAGCCATTCCGGGAAGGGACACCTGGCCACTGGAGCCCTGAAGATGCTGTGTCTCCTAGCTGGCCATCAGGGCTGTGACTTGGGGACCTTTGGGGCACAAAGATGCCCATGATGCACCTGGAGTGGTAGTGACAGCTGGTACCCTCTTTTGCTGCCTTTAGCCCCGACCTGCCTGGGACTCACCTGCTGGGGCAGGGGGTGGGGGGCACAGGCAGCCCTGAGGGTCATGCCTCCCCACCAGGACTGCAGAAGCCAGCCCTGGGGTAAAGCCATGGGCTCTGCAGCTTGGATTCTGGTCTGCCGCTTGCCAGCTGAGTGACCTTGGACCATTCTGTAAGCCTCAGTTTCCTCCTCTGTAAAATGGAAATAATAAGAGTATATATCTCGTAAAGATTTGTAAGGGCTAAACGAATCAAAGACTATAGGCTCTGAGTAGGAAAGTCAGTTCGAGTGCAGTTATGTGCCCAGTAAACATCGACGGTCCCAGTTACTATTACCATCATTGTCGCCAGGGTCGGGGTGAGCAGGGAACAAGTCGGGTAGGACGTGGTGGTGAGTCTAGCCAGATGCCAGCCTGGCCATCTAGCCTTCTCTTTCCCAGTCCTCTTCCCCGAGGGTCTCTCTGAGGTGGTGGCGTCTTTTCGGAGACTCGGAAGCAGGAAGGAGTGAGGCAGAGAAAAGGGTGATGCGTCCCGTAGGGGTTGGCAAGAGCGAACACAGCAGGCAGGATAGGCCCAAGAAGGGCTGGGCACCCACAGGAGATGGCGGCCTCAGGGGCTCTAGCTTCGGGCAGTCTTCCCCGGCCTGCTGTTCCGGCCTGCAGAAGCTGAGGCCCTTGCTGGCTCTGGGTGAAAAGCATCCAGCACCCAGCAGCCCAAGCTCCCCACCCCCATTGGGGAATAGAGGAATCTGGGGGCTCCAGGGCCGGCACTGGCTCTTCCAGTCACTCTGCCCAGCTCCAGCACTCCAGCGGGATAATCCCCGCAGAGACCAAGGAGGGGTTTCAACCCCCTAATGGAACTGATTGAACACTAGTCTGTGTGTGTGCATGTGTGTGGGTACAGGTCTGAGCCCAGTGTGCGTGCTGTGTGCGTGTGTGCCACGTGCCTATGAGCCTGTGCGTAGGGGCTGTGTGTGCCTGCCTGTGTGTGAAGGCCTGTGGGGCTTGGAGTCGTGCAGACTGGGGCATGATTTCTGTAGGGCCCCTCACAAATGACAAGAATGCTTCTCAGAATCTCAGCCTTCTCATCTATAAAATGGGGATGACCAGGGCACTCACCTTCAAGGTTCAATGCAATTGTAAATCTGGTTCATTCAGTCACCCCAACAGCAAGCCTTTACTGAGCACCTACTATGTGCTAGCCACTATTCCAAGCACTGGGGACACAACTGAACCTTCGAAATCCCTGCCCTGGCAGATCCAACGTTAAGAATCTAGGTGTGATGGGGAGACAGTGACGGCATGGGTGCTGGGAGGTCATGGGTGGGGTGGGGCTGAGGGGTTGGCAGTGTCGGGCGCCGTGCTTACCCAGGGAGGGTGTAGGGGGTCTCACAAGAGGATAATGTTTGGGCAGTGGCTTATAGGAAGTGAATGAGCATGCCGTGGGGGCCCTGGCAGGACGGTAGATGGTCCACTGTACCTTTCCAGGTCCACACACCCTCATCCCGGACCTCGGGCAAGATGTGTTTGGGAATTTTCCAGTATGGATCATACTGCATGTATACTGTGTGCTCATCACCCACCAACGCGGTCTCCGCAACACCCACTAACTGAACATGTTCCCATTCAGTGGAACGTGAACTCACACCCTAAGAGAGACTCCTAAGGGCTGCAAACATCCTCCCGCCAAGTGCACTAGAAAAGATTTCTGGTTTGGGGTTCTGAGGGGCAGGTGAGGGACTATAGCCCCAGATCACTTCCTCCGTCCATACTACCATCACCATCATCATGTCCGGTTCCCACGGGAACCCTGAAACTCCCTTTTCCCTTGGGGCTCCGCTGGGACAGATGCGGTGGGAACAGGATAGGAAATTGGTGGTGACTGTTAGAAGCAAAAAGTGTCCTGGGCCCCAAAAAACACCCATGGAAACACCCAGGGTGAGCCCCTCCCTCCTTTGCCTCAGTTTCCCCTATCTGTACCCTGGGGTGAGCTGGCTCCAGGTTCTCCCAGTGGTAGATTCCCGTAGGGTCCTGTAAAGTGATGGTGATGGGGTTTCATGTCCTGACGCTACCATCAGCAAGCTGTGTGACCTTGGCCAAGTCACTCGGCCTCTCTGAACCTCAGTTTGCTGATCTGAAAATGAGAATGAGCATGGGCCCTTCCTCACAGGGCTGTGGGTGGAAAAAAACTTTGGGATACGTGAAGTTCTGAACAAAACAGAGAGCTCGTTTCTGTCACAGTGGAGATGCATATGTGGCATGAAATTCATGCAAATTCGATCGGACACAGCAGGCCACCAGCGAGAGAGCAATCACAATGTAGACCGTGACGGCCATCGTGCTTGTGATCGGCTCACATCCTCAGGTTGGCGCAGGCCCCGCAAGCAGGATTAGAGGCCCAAATCTGCCATTCCTTAGGCAGGCGCCAGTCCCCAGGCTTCTCCTGGCATAAGCTCGGTATGACTCTCTGTGTGTCTTGCCCATAAAGAGACTCCTGATCAAAAACCAGCCAGTGCCTCTGGTGCTCCACAGAAGCAGAATTTGGGGCCTTTGTGATCTTTGTTTCCTTCGAGCTTGATACGGACGCGGTGTAGACCCCGCTCTGCTGACTGGTGTCGTTTCAGAAAAGGGGCTTTCCGATCTTCCAAGTCAGCCTCTCATCAGATGATGAAAGGAAGAAAAATCCAGAACTCCCCCAAAAGGCAGCCCGACGTGGGGTGTTCGCGGTGATTTGATGAGACGTTTGCGGACTATTAGACGGACTCATTGTTGGAAAAATAGAACATCTGACTTCCGAACCGGGCTAAGTCCTTCTGTTTCCTGATCTGGGAGACTGGGTGATGGCAGCCCCCTTCAGTAAGGCTGTCGGGAGTGGGGTCTCCCGTACAAAGGGCTCGCCCTGGGGTTGCACCAAGTAGGAGTGCCGTGAGGGTTCACTCTCACTGTTCCCATCAGTTGCATCCCAGCTCCCACCAGGACCCCGCCGCCTTGCCTCCGCTTCCCGGCACGTGGCCACTGCAAAGGATGTGCGCAGGTCCCAGCAGGGTCTGGGAGCGAGCCCGGGGCGGCCAGCCTGGACCAAGCTCTAGCTCTGCCAAGTCCTGCAAAGGGGAACCGCGAACACGGAACATTCGCCAACAATTCCCAAACCCAAACGACTCTGCGGATCTCTGGAAAATGCCTTTGGTGCAAATCCTGACCTGAACGAACAGCAGACTATTTTTAATCCCGCGCCTCCCACATCATGCGAAAATCCATATGTTCTGCTGCAGAACCCATCACGAGTTGGAAGCTGGAGCTCCAGACACGGGAGAGACAGTAGGGTGCCTCAGAGGTGCTGGCCAGCTCTCTCAGGCTTTCTCAGCCCTGAACGCAGCCTAGGCTCGGCCACTCCAAGCCTGACATCAGGGGACTCCAAAGGGGGGCGGGCAGGGGAGAAAAGGGGTCTTTGGAGGATTCTCATTCCTGGCCCCAGCTGCTCAGCTGCAGCCATGGCTGGCGGATTAGGAAATGGCCATGGTGTCCCTCGTGGGCCTCGGGGTCTCTGGGCTTCTATTTGCAGCTCCTGTAGCCACAGAGCCATGGGCCTCTGCCACACGCGGAGCTGGCGAAGCCACAGCCCCGGACTGGCCCAGAGAGAACCTGAGCCCAGTCTGCAGGCCTCCAGGGAAGGAGGCTACTGGTCACACCCCTGGGAGGAGCAGCTAAGAGAATGAAAATAGGTCTTGGACAATGAAAACCTGAGCATGTCTCTGGACGGACAGAAAGAAGAAGCATCCAGAAGGCTCCGGGTCAGTCACACATCTCACCGACCACTTCTGCCCAGTCCCTGCCAGCCACTGAGATACATCAGGACCTGAAGGTTATAGAACAGAGAAGTCTGAACAGAGAGGAAGCTGAGGATGGGGGCATCTAACTTCCTCATTTTACAGATGAGGAAACCAAGCCCAGAGAGGTTGAGTGACTTGCCAAGATCACAGAGCAAGTTCGCAGAAAATGCTCCTGAAGGTATGTTTCACTAACGGAATGCAATTCCAAGTTCACTCCCGATCATCAGGTCCGTACACCGTGAACATACCAAGAGTGGTGAAGGGACGGGAGGCACCTTGGGCCAGCAGTCAAGAGCACAGAGTCTGGGCAGATGTCTTGGCTTTGAGTCCCAGCCCCAGCAGTGACCTCCGGCATAGCAAGTTAGTTAGTTATTCTTCCACCACTTCTTCAACTATAAAATGGAGATTAAAATAATAGTATCTACTTGGGCACCTGGGTGGCTCTGTCAGTTAAGTATCGGGCTCTCGGTTTTAGCCAGGTTGTGATGTCAGGGTCGGGTGTTGGAGCCCCACGTCAGGCTCCGTGTTGGATAGGTCTGCTTGAGGATTCTCTCTCCCTCTCCAGCTGCCCCTCACCTCACTAGCACATGCTCTCTCCTCCTTCTCTAAAATAAATAACTCTTAAAAAAAAAAATAGTACCGGGCACCTGGGTGGCTCAGTAGATTAAGCCGCAGCCTTCGGCTCAGGTCATGATCTCAGGGTCCTGGGATCAAGTCCCGCATCGGGCTCTCTGCTCAGCGGGAAGCCTGCTTCCCTCTCTCTCTCTCTGCCTGCCTCTCTGCCTACTTGTGATCTCTGTCAAATAAATAAATAAAATCTTTAAAAAAAAAAATAGTACCTACTTCATAGAGCTGTGGTGAGGTTTGAGAGAGTTAACATATGTAAATGCCTGGTACCTGTGAACTCTAACAGTGTTTCCGGAGGTGATGATGATGATGGTGATGGTGATGGTGTTGTTGTTGTTGTTAATGGCTAACAGTCATCATGATGGTGGTGATGGTGAGGCTGATGGAGGTAGTGATGGTGATGATGATGGTAATGGTGGTCGTCATGGTGATGGTAATGATGCTGATGGTAGTGACGGTGAGGGTGATGGAGGTAGTGATGGTGACAGTGATGGCGATGGTGATGGTGATGGTACTCATGGTGACTGTGGTGACAGTGACAGTGATGGTGATGATGAAGGAGGGACAATCCAGGAAATGCTGCTCTACCGAGAACATCAGGTACCCAGAGGGAGCCAAAGCCCTGGGATTCCTAGACGCCCTTCCTCAAAGAGCATTTTGGGGATTTTACTTGGTTCTCCAGCTTGTTCCGTCTTTCCCAAGAATGTTCTCTGAAGGGGGCATAGGTCATCCTGTGTGAGATCTGCGAGAACGGTCTGGTCCAGTCCCTGTCCCCAAGGGCTCCAATGTCTGGGGGCTCAAGCCCCTCCTCAGGGACAGGGTCTGGGCTGTGTTCATCTCTGCACCCCCAACTTGGCACTCTGGAGACACAACTAGGTGGCCGCGAGCTTGGTTTTGGAAGGCAGACTCACGGTTTCAATCCAGACCCTGGCAGGTGCTAGCAGTGTCCCCCTGGACAGGGCATTCTCCCTCTCCCAACATCGACACCATGAATATATTCGACTCACATCATGAAGCCATGTGAAGAGTAACAATGATATCCATCAGGAGCGACCCTGAGTGCTGAGTACACAGTAGGTGCTCAATTATTGGTAGCTGCTATTCATAATGAATGTTGACTGGATAGAGTATGAAGGTCTGAAGTGGGAAGCAGGAGTGGTGAGCCCTCTTGTCTGGCTCTCCACGCACCCCAGGCCAGCAACGCTCCCTGACTATCCTCCCCGTGCCTGCCCCAGGCCCCAAGGGCTCCAGCATCCCCAGCTTTGAGCACCAGATGCGGAAACCTCACGGTGCAATGCGGGCGTTATTACTGGGAGCCTTGGCTGGAAGGAAAGGGCCAGCTGGCGGGGGCCTGTCTTCCCTTACAGTTCATCCACCAGCTCCAGAACACTCAGGGAAAAACAGGCTTTTTTAAAACACACTTTTTTTTTTTTTTTCCTAAACACATGGCAACAATTTCTCAAAAGCAATTTCAAGCGAACCATTTACTCCCTAAAGTCATCACCCTGACTGTCCCGGCTCCCAGCTACGGAGCCAGCCCAGGGGTTAGACAGAGGGAAATCAGAGCCCCTACTTTAAGGCTGACAGAGCTGAGCGGCAAACATGGAGGGGGCTCTGAGGCCACACAAATGCACCCCCCCCAGGCCCACCCAAATCCAACCTCCATCCGCCCCAGCCACAGAGAGCACTGTGCCGCCCGGCTGTGTTGTCTCGGCGCCCCGCCCCCATCTCCGAGCTGACTTCCTCCTCCAGAAGCTGAGCCACTGAAGATACGTTGCTGTCATGTCCATCCTGCCACCAGGATGCTGGAAAGTAGCACATGATGTTGGCGGCTCCCGCTCTCGGCCGTTCCTCTGGTTCTCTACAGCTGCGACGTTCAGACTCTCTTAGACTGAAAGCAGAGCTCACGAGGGTGTCACACTGCAGCCAGATGCAGGGAAAGGGCTCCCTTATCCTCACAACCAACCGTGTATTCTAACATTCTCTCTTCATAGTCTATGCACCAGAGGAAAATCCTTTTTACTGATGTTTATATAAAAAGTAAAGCTTTAAAACAGGGAAAACATGGATAGTTGCAACCCACAGAGTTGGTTTCATGACCCACCTGGGGGTTCTGATGTGTAGTATGGAACTCGGAACCCCATACCAGGGGGCTGCAGAAGAGACCACTACTCAGGCTGTGGGCGGGTGTGAGATGGGGTGGGGGGCAAGAGAGAGGCTCCAGTTCCTGACCCTCCTCTCTCCTTTCCGCAGTCACTTCCTGCCTCGGGGGGCCCTACCGGGAGAACTCAGGTAAGGAAGAGCCATACAGAGGCCTGGACCAGGGGGTGATGGTGGGGAGCCATGATTCCATCGGGCTGTAGGGGGACCTGTCAGAGTGAACCCCACCCCCACAGAGCGAGAGAGCGCCCCAGCACGCACAGATATGGACACCCACACAAGCGTACACATTTAGATGCCCGCGTGCCTACAGATGCCCTCAATGGCCATAAAGCTCCACCTGAATGCTGGTTCTCAGGGTAATTATTACTGGGACCCACTCACCACGCACAGAAAACATACTGTCCCATAACGCACCATGCACAGTCCTGTTTCCTACTCAGTCCTGCCAGGTCTCCCTAATCAAAGGCATTGGCAGCTGACGCTGTGGAGAGGGGCTGCTCCAGACTATAAAGTATGTGGAATGCCCTGCCTTCAAGATCACACGTGAAGAGGCTAGTGTTTCCCCAAACAGGGCTCCTGGAATGCACTGGATAAAAGCTAGGCAACACTGGCGACGTCTCTCACTGGAGACTGATTGTGTATACCGGCCTGGAAAAGGCTCTGAGAAGTCCTGCAGTGAAAAAAACCTGTTCAATACTTTTTTTTTTTTTTAAGATTTTACTTATTTATTTGACAGAGAGATCACAAGTAGGCAGAGAGGCAGGCAGAGAGAGAGAGAGGAGGAAACAGGCTCCCCGCCGAGCAGAGAGCCCGACACGGGACTCGATCCCAGGACCCTGAGATCATGACCTGAGCCGAAGGCAGCGGCTTAACCCACTGAGCCACCCAGGCGCCCTGTTCAATACTTTTTAACTCAGCCGTTCTCAGACTCATTTCACCCCAGACCTCATTCTTTTACGTCTCCTGAGATAACATCATGCTGAATGTGTTTTGGGAGACATGTGCTGGAGGGTCTCACGAAGCCACGTGCAACCAGAAGGAGCTGGAGAGGCCTTAGCAGGCCCCTGTCCAGGACCTCGAGCCCTTGCAGTGGCATCCTAGCTCTGAGCTCTACCAAGTGCTTTGTCCATTCTAACCCCCAATTTCCCCACCTATAAAATGGAGAGAACATCTGTTCCCTGGTGAGGATTCGGTGAGTCAGCTCCCTGGGGGGAAAGGGGCAGAATATCCTGCCAAGGCCAGGAGTTGGACAAGCCCCCTTTGTCGCAAACTAGTCCAGTGACCTTGCCAAGCCCTAGCCCTGTGCTCTGGGCTCCAAGCCCAGAAAAAGGTAGCCTGTCTAGAAGTTTCCAACAGGGAAAAACCTCCACCTCCCAATCACTTGGAAAAACCTTTTACATTAAAAGGAAGGAAGAAAGGAAGGAAGGAATCATGAACAGGTAACACAGTTGCCTGGCCTAAATCTTTAAAAATATACAAAGACCTGCAGTGACGCATCTCATTCCCATTTCTGTCCCCCATCTGCCCAGTCCTTCCCCCCCCTAACACCCCAGGTAACAACCACATGGATTCCTGTCTTTTCTCTCCTTCTAGAATCTATGCAGGTACAAATATATAGATATCCTTATTTTTTTATTTCATGGAGCTTTATAAAATCACCCTAGCCCCATTCTGACCCACGATCCAACAATTCCACTCCTTGGTATTTACCTAAGAGAAACAGAACACGTGCCCACGCAGACAGACATCGGCTCAGGAACGTCTCGCGCGGCTTTGTTCCCAGCAGCCGAACAGTGGCTAGATAAACAAATCGTGGCACAGCCACACAGCAAGCCCTCATTCCACAGCAAGAGGGAACGGGGTGGGTGCAGTGATGCAGAGAAACTCCGAATGCCGCAGGAAGGGGGTCAGATGAGGAAAACAGGACAACAGAAACATAAACATGCGGCCCGATTTGCGTGATTCCCCATACATAAAATTGGAGAGCAGGCAAAACGCGTCTCTGGCGACAGAAAGTGGATCCGTAGGCACCTGAGGCTGGATGCAAGGGAATCGGCCACACCTGGGCACGAGGGAACGTTCCAGGTGATAGACATGTCTACCTCTCGAGTGTGGCAGTGGCAGTAGTTCCAGACCTGGATGCGTTCGTCAAGTTCCCCTGAACAACTCTCACGTGCACACATTTCACTGGGTCTAAATTGTACTTCAATGACATTGGTTTGAGAAATCAGAGAGAGAGAAATAGAACAAGCACCAGGCCCTATTTCTAATGAAGCAGAGTTTGCAGAGTGGGGCGATCCTGCTGGACAGCGGGGTCCTGAGCACCCCCTTGCCCGCTGCTCTGAGTTCCCCTCTGCTCTAAGGTCTCCAGCCCCAGGGGCCCAGCTTTGGGGGACTGCTTGAGTGTCTGGGAAGCCCCCCTCCTTGCCATGTCCCCAAGGACAAAGCTCACAGGAGCCAGGCAGGCAGCCCCCCGGGATGGAAGACAGCCTGGCTGGGTAGGAGCCTGGCGGGGAGAGGGCAGAGGAGGGTTCCCACGGAGGGGACCCCCCAAACACACACCTCTTTGACCCCCAGGAAACATGGTGAGACTGACAGGCTCCAACTCGCCGTGCCAGGGCCAGCTGGAGGTCCTCCTCGGTTCCACATGGCACACAGTGTCTCGGTGGAGCTGGAACCAGGGTACGAACCACAGGGAGGACAACACGCAGGCCTCAGAATTCTGCCGGAGCCTGGCTTGTGGGAAGGCCTTGATCTTGGCCCACTTCCCTGACTTCAACAATCCCCAGCACCCGGTCACCTGCTACGGACGCCTGGGATCCTTCTCCAACTGCAGCTACAGTGAGGCCAGACAGAGGAGCTCTCTGGGCCTGATCTGCCAAGGTGGGTGACTAGCCGGCCACACGGGTCCCCTGGGCCTGAGCACCAGCCCCGGGGGAGGCTGCCCAGGGCCTGGGATCTGGGGCCCAAGCCGGAAGGTGGAAGGGGAGTCCTAATGTACAACGATCACCCCCAGACACATAAACTGGTGGGAACTGGAGGGGAAAGGCTGGGGGGGTGGGGCTGGAAGAGATTGAAAACCTGGTTCTGCCATTGCTAATGTTAGCATCTCCTCTTAACCCTCACTTACCAACGGTAAAATGGGCCGGCGCTGCCCCCCCCCAACAGAATGCTTAGAGACAACATGTGGGTCAAGTGGGCCTAATGGGGCAAGCGGCACTTACATCATGAGCTCGAGGTCTCTCTCCAAACCATCCAGTACCCCCAACCCTCCCCCGACCCTGCCTTCTTTCCCCCCAACTTCCAGTCCTCCGTCCCGGGGCTCCTGCCCCTCCCTCACCGGAGTATCTCGTTGCAGAGCCTCCGAAGACACCACCTCCTCCCACGAGCCTCCCACCCACCACCACTCCAGAGCCCACAGGTAAGAGAATTCGGAGGTTCCCGGGGGCAACATTTGGGAGCTCACCACCCCCCACGGCGGTCGGCCAGTCTCTCCTTCGACCTTGTGTTGGAGCTGAGAAGCCGGCAGCAAGCAAGCCCCCTCGCCCCCACAGCCGGCTGGGCGACACTCAGACCCGCTCCCCGCTTCGTCCCTCCACAGCTCCTCCCAGGCTGCAGCTGGTGGCCGGGCCCGGGGGCCTGCGGTGTGCCGGCGTGGTGGAGTTCTACTACGGCAGCCTCGGGGGGGCCATCAGCTACCACAAGCAGGACCAGGACCGGACCCAGGACCTGAAGAACCGCATCTGCGCGGCCCTCCACTGTGGCTCCTTCCTGAGGCACCTGCCAGAGGCCGAGACAACCAGGACCCAAGATCCGGGGGAGAGCAAGGCCTTGCCGATTCGATGGGAGATCCAGAACGCCAGCTGTGCGTCCCTGGAGCAGTGCTTCAGGAAAGTCCCGCCCTATGAGGGTGGCCAAGCTCTGGCCCTTGTCTGTTCTGGTGAGTGAGACCCCGTGAGGACCCAGAGGGCGCCCCAGATCGTCCACCATCACCTGTTCCCGGAAACCCCTGCGTGGAGCCCTGGGCACTGGGCACCGAGGAGAACGGGAGGGAAACAGAGGGCGAGGCTACACTCCCACCCAAGGCCCCGGAAATCTCCGCAGAGTAACACAGAACGAGCTCAAATGCACAGGTCGCCGCTCGGGAAGGTGGCATCAGCCAGGACTTCCAGGACGAGGCAGAGTCTCCTCAGGGGTTTGTTTGCTGGGACAGAGGAGAGAAGTCTTTTTAGGTGGGAATTATGACTCGTGCCAAGGATCAGAGCAGGTGGTACACTGAGGGGGACCAGCCTTCCAGGAGGGCAGTTTGTAAATTGCAGAGACAGATGGGGCCGGAGCAGGGGTGACAAGTAGGAGGTCCCCCCAGCACAGCAGGCAGAAGGAGCCTGAGCAGGTCCCCACAGAGCTCCCCAGAGAAGCTCCTGCACCATGACAGGAAGACTGATGAATCTGGGTGTGGCTGAGGGGAAGAGACCCAAGAGGATGGTCTTAGGGACCCCAAAACCAGGGTCGTGGGAAGAACAGAGGAGGAAAAGGCCACAGATCAGAGTAAGAACAATCATAGCATGTCTCGGGAGGGAGTACGCCCCCATCACCAGTCCGGACTATAAGAAGTCAGACTTCCTGAGCACTTCCTTGGTGCTAGAGACCTTCCCAGGATGGTCGTTCATTTTCACAACCTGAGGAGGTGGGTGCTATTATTATCCCCACTTTACAGAGAGAGAAGCTGAGGCTCAGAGAGGTTAAATTTCTTGCCTAATATCACAGAGCATTAGCAGGGATTTCCACTCGAGCAGCGTCACTCCAGAGCCTTCGGTCCAAGCCTCCACTACCAAAAGCACTAGCTACATCAGGCTGGTTAGGAATGCAGGTGCATTCCGATTTGCATCTCAGCAAGGTCCTAGGGGGGTGTGTGCACACTTCTGGAAGCCTTACTCTGGACCACTGGGCTCTCCCGCTAGCACACAGGTCCTCACTCCTCAACCCCGCCCAGCCCCTGGATACCTGGTGTGGATTAGCAAGACACAGCCCCCTCCAGGTAGATGCAGGCCCCCAGGGTCTCTCCACCTTGCCTTCCTGCTGTCTACAGCCTGCAAAACCAGATGGGGAGGTCTTGCCTTTGAAATTCTGTTCTAAATAGAACATTTACTAGGGCCTTTTAGATGGATGTTGCTATGGAAACTGCCCAAGCTGGTGTGATCACGGCTCACTCTAACCTGAGCACAGGTGTGCCTCAGCTCTGGAGCCCAGGCCCCACCTCGACAAGCAGAAATGGATTCAGTCCTTTCATGAAAGCCACCCCAGAGACTGGACAGAAGGATTCCTGGGTTCTGTCCCATCCCTGAACTGCCAGGACCCAGAGCAGGAAGTGTTTCCCATCCCTGGGCCTCAGTTTCTCCCTTCTGAAAAGCCCTCCCGTCTCCCAAGGAGCAGCAGGAGAAGGAGAGGATGGTTCTCCGAGGGACGTGGACCTGGAGGGAGCCTGCTTCTCATTTCCCTTCCCTTAGCCTCCCCTTCCTGGAGGCCAACCCCCTCCCCTGGCTGCCACGGGCATCGCCACTCCGCCAGCTTCTTCCCTGAAAGCACCCATGATGTCACATCTCAGGATAGCTACCAGCAGTTGCCCACACATGCCAGGAAAAGAGCTTCTGGGGGAAATGCTAGAAGATGTGAGAAGGAGGGGAGAACAGAAAGGAAGGTGATCCCAGCAACCCCCCCCCCAAGCTGGGCTCTGCCAGCGGCGGGCAGCTTAGGGGGCGACACATGGCTCCAGTGGTCAGGCACATAGACTAGGGACCAAGGGAGCTCCTTCCAAACCTGCCACCTGCCCTCCATTGCTTCTCCTCTCCAGATTTCCAGCCCAAGGTGCAGAGCCGCCTGGTGGGGGGCAGCAGTCTGTGTGAAGGCTCCGTGCAGGTGCGCCAGGGCAAGCAATGGGAAGCCCTGTGTGACGTCTCCTGGGCCAAGGGCACCGCGAGGTGGGAAGAGGTGTGCCAGGAGCAGCAGTGCGGCAAAGTCAACTCCTACCGGGTGCTGGATGCCGCCGAGAAGACCTCCCACGGCCTCTCCTGTCCCCAGGAGAAGCTGTCCCAGTGCCACCAGCTTCAAGAGAAAAAAACCCGCTGCAAGAGGGTATTTGTCACATGTGAGTTGGCCACAGCCCCAGGGGCAGATTCTGGATTTTCCCTCTAGGACCTAATCAGTGAGCGTGTTTCTGAAGGACAGGCTCCAGGACTAGATAGAGGGTTGCGGAGCCTTAGAAAAGGAAGGAAAGGTGGCAAACTGGGGTGTGGGGGGGGGGGGGAGACGCGGCTGGCAACAGTGCACAGACAGCAATGGACATGAGCCGTGAAGAGGAGACTGGCCATAATGGATGAGAGAGCTCTCCGTCTATCTTCTAGTCTTCCAGGATGGAAGAGAGAAAAGCAAGGGAGAAATGGTAATCGAATAGCGCATGAAAGAGGGATGGATGGACAGACAGACGGATGGCTATTAGCATACGATGGCAAGGTGATCGCTTATGAGCAACTGGCAAAGGGTAGAACGTTAAATTGTCACAAGAGGGGCCAGTGACAGCTGGGTGATGAATTGCTGGATGGTAGGTAGTAGACAGATGGATGGGTAGCAGAGAATTGGAGAGAGGCGTGGAGAGGCGGGTGTATGACTGCCCACGCTGGTGAATTACTACAAGGAGGAGGGGGGGAACAGGGGAAGCCAGGCAGCCGGCCAGCAGCCTTCCTCTGAGCAGGCAGTTCCGATGCCCCGGGCAGGACCGCCCTGACCTCTCTGCCTCCCCCAGGCCAGGACCCAAACCCGGCAGGCCTGGGCGCAGGCACCGTGATGAGCATCGTCCTGGCCCTTGTGCTCCTGGCAGTGCTGCTGGTGGTGTGCGGCCCTCACGCCTACAGGAAGCTGGTGAAGAAATGTAGGTGCGGGTGCCCCAAACCCCCTGCCTTTCAAAACTCCCGGGAGGCGGGAGGAGGGCACCTCTGCTTTGCCACCCGGCCCCGCCCCTCTCCCGCCCTCACGAACAGAAAGAGAAAGTCAGGAACATGGTAAACGCTGATTGGCCCACACGAAGCACCCCCCGCCCCACGCCAAGGAGAGGGCGTGGCCATTTTCAAACAGGGGCCCGCCCCCAGCCTCCGGACCTGGCTCCACCCCCTAGCAACCGCGCAAGATGCGGATGGAGCCACTTTCTCTCTGAGCCTCAGTTTCTTCATCTGCCTAATGGGCGATTGCACACCTTGTGAATATAAGGGGCTGGTATCCTTGCCTCGCAGAACTCTGGAAAAAACTATTCAGAAACAGGAAGTGGATTAGAGGAGCTGAAAAGAGAAGGCCTGGAGATGGGCAGTGTCGGCTAGGTCCCTAGCGCTGGGCTCTATTCTAATGCCCCATGGTCATTTCTTCTGAAGAGGCAGCCCCCTCAACACGCTCCTTTAGCTCTAGGTGGGTCCAGTTACCCTCTGAGCAAATCAGAAAACTGAGACCCCGAAAGGCTTCAGGGGGTGAAGTCCAGCAGTCCGTCCTTCAGCTGCACCCGCCGCCTCCTGCCTCCCTTCCCTCAGCATCTCCCCATCCTTCCCTCCCCGGATGGCTGCCCACCCTCGTCCTCATGGGCTTTTCCTGTCTCCTAGTCCGCCAGAAGAAACAGCGCCAGTGGATTGGCCCCACAGGAATGAACCAGAACAGTAAGTGTCCTGGGAGGCAAGGTCCTCCCTCAGCCCCAGCCAGTGTCCACGGGGCTCACACGGCTCACTGCTGACCATCTTGGAAGCCAGCAACTACCTGAGGCCTCTAATCCCCACTCCTATGCTCATCTAAGGTGGGACTGTGGTCAACAGATGTTACCAGGTGGTATCCATGGTCACACAGATTTAGAAATCAGTGAGTTAAGCAGCATTAGACTTCGTTCTTTATTTCAGGACTTATTGGAACCTTAATGGGCATTTTTGCAAGATGCGTCCCACTCCCCACTCCACATCCTTCCTTTCCTTTTGGTAGGCAGGATGTGTTGGGAAGTCTCTTACCATATAAAGCCCCTTCGCTCCAGGAGAGAAGGGATGATATCGCCCTAGCACTTGTGTTCCAATGCCCTGATTAATAAATGTTTGATCAGCGGAAAGCCCACCCCACCAGACTGCTGGCCAACCCCAAGCTGCTCTAAAAGTCTGGGCCCTGCAAGAATGAACCTTCCTAGGGAGAAAGGAGTAGAGGGATGCATTGAAGAAGCTATGGGTGCCCTTGCCTTTCCCCTAGCCCACAGCGGGAAATTCCAAGCCCCTACCAGGAAGCAGGAGGAGGGGCAGAGCAGGGAGGCTAACCACACTGTCCCCTGCCTCTGCTCAGTGTCCTTCCATCGCAACCACACGGCGACCGTCCGGTCCCAGGCTGAGAACACCACCGTCTCACACGTGGAGAATGAATACAGTCAGCCGCCCAGGAACTCCCAGGTCTCTGCTTATGCGGGTAAGCGGCCATCTATCTCCCCTTGCTTCTGGGGAGGAGGCAGGCTGCAGCACGGGTCACGTGATCACTGGGAGCAGGGATGCCCTGGGGGAGAGGGGGCTCACACTGCCCTTTGACAGCTGTCTCAGCGGGGTATGGATGGGATCCAGCCTTCACCGTCCTCGGCTTGCCTCCCCCACCCCCAACCCCAAGACTGTTAGCCACTCAGCTCGGAGGCTGGGACACCTTTAGCCGCAGCACTGTTGCGACCTAACAGGCCAGTGTCTCCGCAGGGCCCTGTGGGCCGGATGGTAAATGAGGCCCTTTGGATTCCTTCCAGGCAGCACAGAGCTGGCAGGGGCCTGTGGAAGCCCTGTACTGAGTGCTCCCTGTCTGGCATGAACAATTAAGCCCCAGGGAGCCTGGAGTTTAGTATCATTAGTGAACAGCGCTGATTTGATCAGAACAGATACGACTATCAAGCCACCAGCTCGTAAAGCCCCTGTGATCTGCAGGCCCTCTCGGGCTCCTGGATTCTGAGGGGCTCTCTCTGGGTCACCTGGTGGGGTATGCCTGCTGCAAAAGATCTCTTTCCTTTCTGCAGCTCTGGAAGGGGCCCTGCGTCGTGTTTCCACCCAGCCTGATAACTCGTCCGACAGTGACTACGACCTGCATGGGACTCAGAGGCTGTGAAAGGTGAGCCCGGCTGCCGGGACCCCAGGACCCCAGAACAGCCCTGCAGAGAAGCACCAGCTCCTTGGGTCCTCGCCTCCTGCCCATCCTGCCCGTTCAGAATGGGGGGCTCTACACATCTTGACTCTTTTTTTTTTTTTTTAAAGATTTTATTTATTTATTTGAGAGGGAGAGAGCACAAGCTAGGAAACCAGGGGCTTGGGGCCTATCCCCCACCTCTGTGGACCATCTCCGGGGTGTGAGGCTTCCTCCTCTGACCTGTTTCCTTCTCTCCCCCACAGAACCAGGCACCAGGCACGAAACATCAAGAGCCAGACCTGTCTCCTGAGAACAGTCTGCACCCGCTGCCTGGAAATGATTTCTGCCCCAGCTAGAACATGGACGGAGACAAGGGGGGCTTCAGATATGTCCTCTGTCCCTGCCACTGTGGGTGTCGGATCCCAGCCCAGGGAAGACCCCCAACACAGCTGGGCTATCCCTCCCCATGTGGGAGCCGTGACAGGGACAGCCCAGAAACAAGACCTTCCCTATGCAGACATGTGGGGGGCAGCACCCGGAGGACCTCATTCTCTCCTCAGACTCTGATCCCAGCGAGCAAGGAAGCTCCGTTCTGGGACGCGGGATGGGGCGGGCAGGGGGGGCTCAGTTCTCCAGTGTTTTTTTTTTTTAATATGTTCTTTGTAAATAATACTTTTTCTACTTCCTGTGAGCTAAAGGGCCTCCCCTCCGCAGTCCAGGGTCCAGCGCCAGGACCCCTCTGGGGACAGCGGTACAACCGTCGTGGTCAGAGGGGCTGTGCACCTCAGACAGAGTGCCTCAACCTGGCAGGCAGCTGCCACCTGACGCGGAGCCCCATTTTCACTCTCCGTGAGCCCCCGAGTCCCCCAGCCCCTCGCCCCAAGACACCTTCCGGAGCAGAGAGCACTAGATCTCTGGGACCCCTGGCTGCCAAGCCCAAGGGCGCCATGCCAGCCCAGGGCCTGGAGAGGTTGCCTCATAAATCCTAGCCCAGGTAGGGTTCTGTTTCACACAGCAGTTTAAAGTTCAAAGCTAAAGAGGTTTCAGCCCATCACAGCTAACTTCTAAGCTAAGAGTCAGAGACCGGGACTGGACGTTTCTGGAAGTTAAATCATTCACTCCCTCAGCAGAAGCAGTCTCTGCTGGTCAGAGCGTCCAGACACACACGGCAGCCTGCGGTGCCCGGGTTTCCTTAGCGAGGGAAGGAGGGCGAGCGAGCGGGGCACATCTCGCTGGGAGCTTGAAGATCTAGAGCAGGCAGAGGCTGGGCCGGGCCCCACTAAGCCCTCGGGCACCAGTCCTAGGGAGGCATCCTGGGTCTGGGGCTTCCTCCGCACACTCTGCCACTGTTTCTGCCAGGAGCAACAGCTCTTCACAGCCCAAGTCACAGAAGCCAACATGGGAAGTTACTAGAAGGATGTGGGGGAGAATCAGGGGATCCGGGGGTACTATATTGCCTCAAAGGTTCTGGTCAGCCCTCTGCCCACACCTTCCAACCAGGTCTCAGGTCTTCCCCGACCACGCTAGGGATCCAGAAGCAGGGGCACCCGTTCACCTTCCTTGGCAGGGGTGAGGGGTTCCTCAAAGGGGAACTAAGAAGCGGCTTTTAGGGAGAGGTGTTGGGGAGCAAGAATTCTGGTCCCCTCAGAGGTCCTTCGAGCGGGACTAAGAATCACGTTGACATGAGACAGAGTCACGGGAGAAAATTGAATTTAGTAGGAGCGCAGACAGGGAATCCACACAGACACGGAAACTGCAAAGACAGGCAGGATGAGGGCTCTGCGTCGCTCCTGAACAAAGGAGGAGGGGTAGGGCTCTGGGACTGCAAAGGGAAGGAATGTTCTTCGTGGGACAGTAAGAAGACCAGATGTTTGGTAATTAGATGTTTGCCCTGCTGTACAGATAGGCTGCTCAGATAAAATTTATCTCTAGAAAGACCTCCAATTTAGATTCTTCTATGTAGTTAAAGGAGGAGCAACTGTTTCTCGTGAGCCCTCGGAGTCATGATTGCCCTCTGCTCAAACTAGTCGGCCAGCCAAGCGGCCCATCTTGGCAAGGCATGCCCTCGGTCCCTACAGGGCAGAGGCTGTGAGGCGCCCAGTGTCGCCTACCAGCACCTTTCTGCATTAAAGCTCTCTGCTCTCCAGCTCGGTCACCGTGCATGGCCTCCACACAACCATGACCTACTTAGCACCCCCCCCAAAAAAGGAGCTGCACTGGGGTGCAAGTCCCTTTAGAAAACTGTTTTCCAAGCCGTGGCAGGCTTGGGTGGGGCACCCCACAAAGATGTGTTCGGTTAACAGTTGTATAAGAACCATCTCAGCCTTGGAGTTGCCTTTGGTCAGGCTCAGGCCTTGGCAGGAAGACTCAGGCCAGAAGCCCCGGGAGGGGGCTGCTCCCCCTGCGAGCCACTCATGGGCTGCCTCCCTCACTGCAGACGAGGCTGTGCTGGGGCCTGGGCCCCCTCAGGTCCACCCTCTTGCCTTCCAGCAGAGCTGGGGCGGCCGCCTCTGAGCCGGAGAGGGTAGAGCTCACTGTGTGTCACCCCGACAGTGGCCCGTTTGCCTGAATTACGTGACCTACCCGACTGTCAGGGGCATGTGAGCGTGCAGCCTGATTTAGGCGTGTTCTCCTGTTGAGTCAAGGAGCCCGAGGACCCAGAGGAGAAGCTCGCTCCGAGGAACCAGGGACAAGCCTAGCTTCGAAGTCATCATGCCGCTCGGATCTGGAAATCCTGAATGGGACCAACATGACAGCCAAAGGGACATCTCCAGGGGCCTCACCCCAGTTAACTTGGCAAAGTGTCCTTCCCACTAAGCTAGGAACCTGAACTTGGCGCTTAGGGCACGTCCTCGGGCAGCCGGCTCGGCAGCAAGGGGCCCATTGCGGTCTGGGGGAAGGTGCCCAGTGACCTCATGTGGTGCATGCAAGGCAGGGAGAGGTGTGGGGAGGGCCTAGGGAGAGGGGAGAGCAAGGCGCGGCAGGGGTGCCCGTGCACGGGTGACCAGCCGAAGCGCTCTCCATCAAACCCTCTCAGATTAAGTGCTTCTCACCAGCCCCTCCGGGCCCCCTGCCCCCCTACCAGCACTCTACGACCGGAGGCGAAGCCAGGGACTAGCCTGTGTTGCCAG
Organism: Mustela nigripes; assembly: GCF_022355385.1. NCBI lineage: Eukaryota > Metazoa > Chordata > Mammalia > Carnivora > Mustelidae > Mustela > Mustela nigripes. The sequence goes on along the minus strand of NC_081557.1, from coordinate 10,086,192 downwards.
AGTGCGATTTTTCAGCTTCCTCCGACAAAGCCAGACCGGCTTCTAACTCTCCCTGGTGTCCTGTGTCCTGAACCCCGGATGCATGCCAGGCGCCACCAGAGTTCAGGAGGGGGCACAAGGCAGTAAAAACGTGACTAAAGCCCAGGGACTCTCAACACGGGCTTAGATTTCGCAAGCTTTCTTCAGGGCCGTGGCCTCTTCTGACACCACAAAGGCCTGGCAGGGTGGTGGGGCAGGTGGCCAGCCAGGGCCCGGGCCCGCCACCCCCCAGGCTGTGTGACCAGGTCCCTGACCCCGCCATCCTGCAGTCTCCTCCCTGCTTACAGCTCGGGATCAAAAGGCTGTGGAAAGGCCCCAGTGAGATGTTGCATGCACGTCGGCGATCCCCTCGCATGTTCAGCACTGACAGTCCACAGCATCTCCGCACGTTGTCCACAGGCAGCCTGTCCCTGTCACCTTGCCAGGAAGGAATGACAGAAGGGCTGGCTGGAGGGTCCATCAGAAGCCCCGTCTCCCGACAGCCCCAAAACTGCCCTTCCTGTCGAAAGCAGAAGACGCCCTCCCAAACCTCCTGGTAGAACCAGCTGAGCTCAGGGTAGACTGGGGAGGGGGCAGGTTGGGTGGTAGCCGAAGAGCACTTGGCTCACAGCGGGCTTCGTGGCCCACTGCCCCTCTCTGTCCTTTTAGAGGAGCTGACGGCAGGTGGCAGGAATGCGGCGCCACCCCGGCTAGGCTGGGCCCCGCACGCCCCCTGGTGGCGGCCTGGGGCCTGGCAGGACCCAAGCTTGGCCCAGGAAGAGGCAAATCCACAGGCCTCGGCGCGGAAAAAGCCTAAGATGGAAAACCAAAGTGTGGGAGAAGGAAAAGGCCACTGAGAGCCAAGCAAAGGAGCAGGGGCAGGCAGTCACTCAAGAGAGGACATCCAGGTAGACGAGGCTTTGTGGACATGATCAAAGAGGCCTTTCAGCAGAGCCTGATCCTGACTCCCACCACCCCCCACCATCACCCCCTCCGGTCCCCCAACCCCACCCCAACCCCCGCCCCAGCAGCCACAGGTGCACTTCGCAAACCCACCGGAGCCGCCACACCATGTGTAACTCATCAAAGTTTATTATGGCAATGAATTCTACAAACACCAGCGATCGTTCACCCGGTCCGGAAGCTCTCGAACCAGCAGAGTCCATTAGTGATTTCTCTTTATAAATAACTTATGAAAAGCAAGCACAATTGGCAAGCAACCGAGGGCGCGGATGGAGAACGCCCGCTGATGGCGCGGGCCGGGGGCAGGCACCAGAAGGTCGAGTTTCCCCGCAGGCCCCCGGCACCCCGGGCCCCACCAGACGCTGGGTCCTCAAGTAGTGGACATTGCAAGGCACGTGTGACTTCCTAGCTGATAGCAGCTCCGGAGTCTGCCCTTGAGACCCGGTTCATATCCCCAACAATCAAGTTAATGCTTCGTTCATCACATCCCTTTGGTCTACTGCCTTCATTATTACTGAACACGCTTAAAACCCCCAGCTGCCAGGGGCCGCGAGTGGCACGGAGTCACAGTCCCTGCCCTGTACATTCCGAAGACGAGAGAAGAGCCAAGAAACGGACTCCGTCGACAGAGCGATGGTGTCTGAGAAAGCACCAGGTGGGAAGTCACTGCTGGGCGTCCTGTGATGTCTGTCTGAGGAGGGGTGCTGGGCGGGGGGCAATGCCAGGAGCCAGAGGACGGAGATGAACGGGGCGGGGGGCGGAAGGGGGGCTGCTGTGGATGAGACTCAAGGCACTAGAGGAGTGGATGGCTGGGGGGCTGGGAATCCCAGAAGTCAGCCCGAAGCGGAGGGCCCCAAGAAGAGCGTGGCAGGGAGGTGACCCGGCCCTCCTCTCCTAAATGAGTCCGGCATGACCACGATCTCCTGGGCCAGAGCTGCGCCCTCCCATCCAGGCAAGGCGACCCCTTGGATTCTCCAACCAGTGCGAGCAAGGTCTGGGCTCCTCCTTCACAGCCCCCAGCTTCTCACCGCCCCGGCTCCGCCGCCACCGTTCAGACCAGCTCACACGACCCGCTTCTCTGACACGGGCCTAGCAGAGTTCAATTATGGCTTTATGGGACTTAAAAGTCAGCAAGTGTTCTTCCTAACTGCACTCCCCCCACAATCCAACCCCAAACATGATGCGTGGGGCAGGCCATCCTTGAAAGGACCAGTAGACATGGAGTGGCATCCCAGGCTGTGGGCACCGGGATGAACCCGCCAAATCCCAGGAGAGAGGGAGGGGGCGAGCAGGGGCCAGAGGCCAGCCCCCGCCTCACTGAGATCACTGCATTTGGTTCCAGTGTCCGCGAGCGCAGGCACAAGTACGTGTCCTCAAACACGTGCTCCTGCTCGCTCACAGGGACACTCATGAAGAGGTACCGAACTCCCCGCCTGGCTAGCACCAGAAGACCTAAGTCAGTCACTAAAAGGAGGCGCCCCCTTCCCCCAACCCCCAACCCCTGCCCTGGGAGGCCAGGGCGCTGGAGCGCTGCGGTGGCGGAGCCAGTCACCCTGCCTGGTGTTTTCCAGACCTCCACGCTCCCAACCAGGTCCCCGCAAGGCCCCCGTGTGCTGACACAAGTCCACTTCCAATTTAACCTCGAATCTCAGTGGCGGGTGGGCCAAGGGCTGTGGGACAGGTCGGAGGAGAGAAGGACCGAGGGCCAGGATGCTGTCTAATACCCAGGCCAGGTAGGACCCTGAGGTGGTGGAAACCCATAGGGAGGTGCGGGCCCAGTGGGGTAGGGTGGCTGAGGGGGTCCTGAGGGCTGGGGCTGACCTGGGAAGCTCGGGAGCGGGGACTGCGTTGGGTAGGGAGGTCTTCCTCCTGGCGAGAGGTAGGGGGCCTGTTGAGGATAACCAGGACTGGGGGCCCGGCTCCCCGCCAAGGGGTACCCGGGGCCAGAGGCAGCAGTGGGGGCCACGGGATAGCCTGGCCGGGGAGGTGTGCTCCGCTGTGGGGACCAGGGGTAGCCCGCAGCACCCCGGGGTCCCGGGTGGGCTGCCGGGTAAGGGGGGCCCAAAGGTCCCCCGTAGGGAAACGAGGGCTGGGACAGCACCGGGAAGGGGGCCGGCTGGAGCGGGCCCTGGGCGGTAGGGCCCGCGGGGATGCCAGGGGACGGGCTGTAGGGCAAAGGGTAAGGTGGCACTACTGAAGGTGGCGGGGACGGCTCTTTGGCCACAGGGGCTGTCGCCGGAGGGGCCGGGCGAGGTGGGGGCGGCGGCCGTGGAGGAGGGGCGTCACCAGCCGGCTCCTGGGAAACTCTGGGCTTCCTCATCACATCCTGGAGCTTCTCCACGCGCACCCTTCGCAGATGGGACAGCATCCTCATGGAGGAAAAGTTCTCCAAAAACGTTTCCAAGGGCACCTCGCCCTCCAGGAACTTCTCAGCCATGGCCTAGAAGATAGAAGGTCTGGTGACAACAGGGGACTGCCTGGGATCCAGCCCTCCCCCTCAGCCCGAGGCAGGGCTCCCTGCCTTCCCTGGTCCCCACCGAGGGCTCTCTCCTTGCGTCCCTTCTCACGGCTGACACATTCTACCTGCACTCGCTGGGGCCTTCCGTCTCCCTCACCAGAACGGCCACTCCTGGACGGCAGGGGCTGTGCTGGCCACTGCTGTCCCCCACCCCAGCACCGTGCCAGGCTCACGGCGGCTCCCGCATGTCCGAATAAATGGACGAACACTAGCTACTCGGCTGCTCGTGCAGGGGGGGCCCCGCGCTGGAAGGCCCTGGCGGCTTCCTCCACCCAGAGCACGGAGAACTGGAGGCAGCCCATCCGCCCACAGACTGAAGACATGGCCAGAGGCAGGCAGAGCAGAGGCCAGGCAGCTGGGGCGGGGCTGGGGGCCGAGAGGGCCTCCCCCGGACTAATGGTGTCCCCCACCTCTGCTAACCCCCCTCGCCCCAGCTCTGCAGACATTCAGCGCTCACTCCACAGGGCCCCCCCCCCGGGGCCCCCCCCCCCCCCCCCCCCCGCGGAAGAAGGCACAGCGAACCCCCACGGAAGAAGACACAGCGAAGGCCACCTTACCTCAGACTCTTCTTCGATCTTCATGCCTTCGATCTGCAGGAGGTCTAACAAGGTCTCTGGCTGCAGCGCCGAAGAAAATTTCTCTGGGAGGGAGGGCAGAAAGATCCACATTCTATAAGTGCCTTTCAATTCCACGTTAGGAGCTGAGCTTTCAACAAAGACCCTCGGAGTGTTCTCTGTGTGCTCAGAGGCCGAGCCATGGCTTCCAGGGGGTCTGCTGCGGAGCCCCGTGGAGCCCAGTTCTCTGAGGTCACCTTCCTGAGCAGAGAGGGGCTCTCTCTCTCTCCCCGCCAGACCTCGGCTAGCCAGCCTTCCCAGTGCCAGCAGGATGAAGGACTCGGGCATCAGAGCCCACCAAGCAGCCCCAGCTCTGTGCTGCCGCCCAGCGGGGGAGGCAAGGCTCCCACAGGGTCTCGGCACCAAGCTTCTTCAGGGCGGGGACCAGGACAGTGCTCCCCGCCGCCGCCCCCAGCACTTCAGAGACGGCAGGTCCCAGGACACTGAGAGCCCAGCACAGCTGCTCAGGGCACAGAGGCCGAGTTGGCGGGGTCGCCCAGCGACAGCACGGGAGGCAGGCTCTCGACTCCAATCCCAAATCTAGCCCCGGAAGCCTGGCCACATTCCTCTCTGAGCCTCGTTCTTCTCATCTACGAACCAAGAAAAACAGGACCCTCCCTTCCCGGCTGTTGCGATAAGACGAACGTGAAGCACTCAGCACAGGGCCGGCATGGGCTCATCCTCACGGCTGGCCCTCTCCTGTCCCCGGGAAGGGAGAGGGAACCCATCCTTCCGCACCATTCCGGGAGCTCCTCCCAGGCCAACCTCGAGCGGGGCCCCCAAGTTAACAGAGGAGCGCCCCAGACCAGACTCCCAGGCCGCCCCTACCCAGCTTCGCCTTCTGCTCCTGGCACCGCTCCACGAGCTTCCGGAGCTCCTGGTACTTGTCCGAGAGGTTGGAGCGGCTGATCTCCAGGGGGCCTTGGAACTCCAGGTTCCGCTCCGCCAGGCTCCGGTTGGTGGCCAGTGCCATCTCCCGCTCCAGCTGCAGGTCCTGGACCTGGAAGAACGGGACGCTGACCGTGAGAACCTCACCACTGTCACCCCGACGCACCTCATGTCAGGCTACACCCGGGGCCTCTGGGACTCATCGACCCTGATGGGAGAAGAGGTAATACCCGCAACTAGGGCCCGAGGGACCTGGGTTCAAACCCTGAGCCATGCACTCTGAGCCGGGTGCCTCACTGAACCCCAAACCCAACACCCCGGGCCATGGACACAGCTGGGACACAGCTGAAGTGAGCAGCTTGCCCAAGTCACGGGAGGAGCAGCCAGGCCCACCGCAGCCCTGCAGAGCTCCAGCAAGCCAGGGGACCACTAATGTGAACAACTCAGAGGCTTTCCAGGAGGGAAGGGACCAAAATCCCAAACTACTTATCCCCGAGATTCTGAGGCGAGAGGCCTACTCTCGTGCACTGAGATGGCCTGAGTCAGAGCACAGGATGGCTACTCAGAGGCATGAGAAGGGCATGGCCAGACCAGGACGCTGAGTCCGGGAGACTTGTCCTTGCTTCCCAGGACACACGTAGGTCCTGCAGAGAAGCTGCGCAGATGAGCTAACAGCGGGGCCCCCAAGAATTGGAGGGGCCTCACTGAACCCCGAACCCAGCGGGAGGCCCCCACCAACACAGGCAACCTGAGGCCATACACCAACCTCTGCCCCTGGCCGTGTCCCCCTGAAAGCATGTCCCCAAGCAAAGCAGCGCCTTCCCCTCAGCCAGGTCCCTTGTGACCATTAGCAGGGGAGGCGACAGCCCCAGGAGCCCTCCCCAGACCTGTTCCAGCCTGCAGCTCCATCCTCGTGCCCAGAAGTCCTCTACCAAGGTGGGGTGGACAGTCGGACCTACCACTCCGAGACCGTGACCGTGCATCGAGACCCCCGTGTGGCACAAGAAGAGAGCGCTCAGCACCCAGGAGAGGGCTGAGGGCACGGCCATGCACGAGCACCTGCCAGGCAAGGGCCGCCATGGTCAGCACGTGATGAAGGGACCGGCTCCGGTGCCCCCCCACCCCTGGCCAGGGGTGTCCCCGTAGCCTGCCCTCCTGCTGCTCCCAGCCATGGAGCCTCGGGCTCCGAGCTCTGGGGCGGGCCTGGAGCTGCTCATCTCACTCCATACCTCCCTCCCCTCCACAGGGCGGCTGCTGGGGCCCCGGGATCGGGGGTGCCCACCGGCCCTCCCAGGTGCCGTCTTCTCCCTGGGTCTCAACCAGTAACTCAAGCTGTGTCACTCAGCCCTGCGTCTTGCCCTGCACATTCCTGCCTGTTCCACATCCTTGCCCGATCTCTCTCCATCGGGATTCACTCTGACACCCTCCACCAGTCCCCGAGGGGAGGGCAATACTTAGTTCCGGCACCCCGCCCGAAAGAGCTCACCGGCCTGCCTGGGCCCCCCACCCAATCACTGCCCTCTGTGGAGAGAGGCCCCCTACCAGCCAGCTTGCTTCTCTCCAAGCAACGTCCACACCGCACACCGACCAGCTCCCCTCTCTGCACGGCCACGCAGCGCTGTATAAAACTGGGTTCCACTGACCACAGTGGAAACCTCACCAGAGAGGTTTTGCAAATCTAAGGAGCTCGCCCTACTTCGCTTCCCTTCGATCCCAGGGGTGTTCTTGCCCTCCAAGAACTCCAATCGACTGGTCGGGCTGGCTGCACGCCACAAAATTCTAGTCGCTTTCAGCCCCAGGGGTTGTCTGCGCTTACATCTCCTGCCATCCTGTGCTTTGGCATCAAGTCTACAGCCGCCCGGGTCCCACCGCTGTGACCGCTCCCTGCCCCCCCATGCCACCTCATTACCCGTTGAGGGGAGGGTTGGCCTGAGGGCAGCTCTGTATCCCTCTCCCTGCCCGGCTTGGGAGTCAATTAATTACACTGTGTCAAGGCTCACTTCGCCAAGTTACACATCCTTCAGAGCAGGCCTTGGAATTCCCAGAACGCCGTGTTCACGGCAGTCAAGAAACACTCGGTGCTTCATTCACGACAGATAAATGGAGGATGAGGGAGTCCGGCTCGGTGCTGGCTGGGCCAGATCCTGGCCGGGTCACAGCCTGACTGACCGCTGAGGCAGGCTTGGCTTCCAGTCCTCACTGAGCGAGGCTCAAGGCAGCAGAATGTGCCGCACCGAGTCCCCCTACCTGTCCTCCCAGCTTGCCTCCTACTTCATTCCCCGCCCCCTACTCTACCCCACTCCCCACCAGCAAAGATTGCTCACTTGGTTGGTGGGGCAGCTGGGGGCAGCCAGAGCACAAGGCAGGAAGGGGCAAGGGAACATGGCCTCATGGAGGGGTCTTTCAGCCTCATGGGGCATCCCTTACAGAAAGCGGGGAGAAGCCGGACGGGGTAGCCTCCCTCGTGTTGAGAACACAACGTGAACCCCCAGCAGAGACACACCATACCTGTTCATCATTGAAAATAAAAATCTATTCCGAACGCTAATCCGATGACCTTGGCATTGCTTGTGCTTGTGTCTGTCCCCAGCATGAGGGGCACCAGGGCTGGCTTCCAGAGCTGGGGACAGGCAGGAATCACTCAAGGTGGGACAGTGGGTATACCCAGCTCTTGGCCACATCCAGCCACCTGACCTCGCAGGGGTCACAGGGTCAAGGAGACGGGAAGGCAGGGAAGGCCTTTATGAAGCATAAAGCTCTACACACGCGGGGTTATTTTACTCCCATGGGGACTGGGATGGGGTGAATGGTCAGGTGCCAGTGGTTACAGGAAATGGGGTCAAACAAGAGATGAGCCCAAGCCCCAGGCCAAGGACGGCTCCTCCCAGAGCTGAAGGGCCCGACCAAGCCCTTAGGGAAAGGCAGCCACAAAACAGTACCAGTACTTTCAGAAACCGCCTCAGGGTCAGGCTAGAACAATAGTGGGGACTCACAAAGGAGCCCTGGACACCCCAGAACTCCTAGAAAGCCCAGGAACTGGATTCAGATCTCGGAGACTTCTCCGGCTTGGTCCAAACCAGGGAAGGCCACAGAACAGGAAGGAGCACATGGCCCCAACTCCCACTGAGCCGGTGTCCCGAAGCAGGGCCACAGTCCCATCTGCCAGCCTTCCTCGGGCCCCGTGACAGCCTCACTCTACCTCGGGGGCCTCCTGGGCCAGCCGGTTAATGGCCTCCGGGTCATTCTGCATCTCCTCCAGCTCCTCCAAGGTCTTGTCCTTCAGAGTCTCCATCTTCCCTGTGAACATAGAACGGAGGGAAAGACCACACTGCAGTTTCTCACGATGCTTCCCCTCAGCAGGAAGCCTCAGGGAGGGGCAAGGGTCCCACCAGGCACCGGGCCACCCGGTCATCCCCTGTCTCCGGGAGACCAGGGAGCCACTCCTTCCACCAAACCATGAGCAGCAGGATAAGGGAAAGCCCTCCGCAGCCAGAGGCAACACCATGACTCCTCGGGGTACTAGATGTAGATAAAGCCGTCCGAGGAGCACCCAGGAAAGGGCAGGAGGAGAAGCCAGGCCATCGGGGACAGAGACCAAGTTGGGTCCAAGGCCACCTGTGGACCCTGACACCAGCAGGCCCTCTTGGAAGCGTCTGTTTCTTTTTTTTTTTTTTTTAAGATTTTATTTATTTATTGACACAGAGAGAGAGATCACAAGTAGGCCAAGAGAGGTGGGGAAGCAGGCTCCCCACTAAGCAGAGAGCCCGATGCAGGGCTCGATCCCAGGACCCTGAGATCATGACCTGAGCCGAAGGCAGACGCTTAACACACTGAGCCACCCAGGCACCCCGGAAGCATCTATTTCTGCCTGAAACACACCTGGACCCTGACTCTTGGGGCCCGTGTGGTTTCAGCATCCCAGGTTCAAGGGCATCGCTGCCTGTTCTGCTTAGTGCCCCGACCCCCTGGGCTTTCCCTCGACTGTGCTCAGCGACCACGCTCTCCACGCGCCATGGAAAGGGACTGTCACGTGCAGGGCCTCCTCAGAGAAGAACAACAGAAGCCATCAAACTGGCCCCCGAGAACTCGGAAGGCAAAGAAAACCCACCAATCCCAACAGAACAGCCGCCGTGACAGAAGAGCTGGTTTCAGCGCCCCTCCCCCCCATCACTCTGCCAAGAGGGACATGGACAGTCTGTGTGATAGAGGGGTCACAGCCAAGCTCCAGGAGGGAGCCCGGGGACGAAGGGAAAGAAGCGCAGACACGCCGAGGCCACTGTCCTTTCTCCTCACTGGATCTTCTGCCATCTTCGTCCTCACAGCCCTGATGCCGACCTTCCTCATCACAGAGTGATGTTCGCTCAAAAGATGCCAGGTTCCAGAGACGGAGACCAGGAGGCCCCCGTGCTCCCGGCACCGGCGCTCAGCCTGCAGGAGCCCACGCTGCCTGGCACTCTAGAATCAAGGACCAACGTGGCAACCGTGTGGCCAGAGGGGACCTCGGGTCCTAGCTTCCCCATCTGGAATGGAAGGCAACGGCCTCTCCGAGGTCATCAGAAAGAGGAAAGGAGAAACTGACCAACAGTGACAGCCTCCCACGGGCCACCAAAGTGCTGGTTTACTCCTCTTATGTAGGCATAGCTGTGACCGGTGCCCCCTCCTCAAGCTCAAAACGAGTTTCTTGACAACAAATTATAGGGTCACCCCACTGAGAAACGGCTAGCCAAACAGAGCGGCCACCACCATCTCTGATCTCCCAAGGCTCCATGTGGTCCCCAAGCTCCAAGGCAAGGAATAGCGAGTTTTGCTCATGCGGGCTCTCCTGATCGCGGGGGGAGGGAACAGGCAACTGTCCCTTTACAGGTGGACATCAGTAAGGTTAGTAAAGAAGAGAGTGAAAATCCAGACCTCCTTTCTGTCCCCATCTTACCCTGCTGCTCAAAAACCCTTGATCTGAAAGAGCAGGGGAACGGCCAGCTGAACAAGCCCTGGGAAGGAGAACTCTGGGGCACACTGCTTCCCACCCTGCAGTCCGCCATGAACCAGACCAGCAGGGCAAAAGTGGACAAGTGGAGCAGGACTCTGGAGACAGACCTGGTCTCAGTCCCGGCCCTGCCCTTCCTAGCCGAGGGTCTGCCTACAGCTGGGACCTCCCTGAGACTCGGGTTCTCCGTCAGCAAAATGGGCTGGCGTAAGGTTTGCAGACACAGTGCGGGCCTAGAACAAACGCTGGTGGAGGACTCCGACACCACAGAAATCATGTACTACTACGGCCGACGGCGTGGCCCGGATCCCACACCAATCCAGGCTCCATCACAGAACCAGGTGTCCGCGGGCTCCCACAGTCGGGGCTCAGTGCAGACAGCTCAGCTCAGGCCCGGGCAAATGGTTGACCACACGCCCCCTGCACAGTCAGCAGGGTGTCTACGGAGGCCCCGGTAGGTGCACTCCGACACACAGAGCACCTGTCCCCCAGGCCCCTCCCACAGCGGTGTCACCGTCTGGGCTCCATAAGTCCCACACGAGGCAGCAGGGCCTCGAGCGGCAGATCACACACGTTCTGGTCTCAGGACACTTTTCACCCCTAACAGTACTGAGGAACCCGCAGAGGTTTCCCTCATGTGGATTTTAGTATTAGTACTGGCCGTCTTAGATATTAAAAGTGAAAAATTTTTCAAGTTTATTTTGAGTGTTCCTAGCAGCTTTCACTGGACTTGCCTGGAACTGGAAACAACCCAAATGATCTCCAATTAGCCAAGAGTCTTACAAGCGGCACTCCGGCTACACAGTAATGCTCGGCTCTCCGGTAAAAAGGGAGAAATCATTGTCTGCGACTTGAATGGATCTCAAGGGACTTTTTCTGAGTGAAAAGTCATTTATAGAACATTCTGCTTATATAACATAGGATTCTTTTTATATAACCTTCTTAAGATGAGAAGGTTGTCGAGATGGAAAACACGCTCGTGGTTGCCAGGGGGGAAAATTGTTAAATTCAGGACCACGCAAGCACCCATATGCCGGAAGCCACCAGAAGGATGACATGATCGCATTCTGTGTCCCCTCTGAAAACCACTGTATATTCATGCAGGAGGCATAGGAAAAAGCAAAATAATGCCTTAGATTATGAGAATCATTCTGATCTCACAGGCAGCCTGCAAGGGTCTCAAAGAACCCCCCCACCCAAGGGCCCCCAGGAACACACTTTGAGAACCGCTGGCCTCGAGGTTAGGAGAATGGACTCTGCAGCCAAATGGCCTGGGTCTGAATCCCTCCCTGTCATTTACTGTTTGACCTCTTCGTGCCTGGGTTTCTCTGTCGGAACCGCTGTAGCTGGAAGGCAGTGAGAGCACTGAGTAAGCACCTGCGTTACAAAGACCCTCGCCACCCGCTTATGTGGTGAGTACTGCCACCTTGACCTGACCTCACGGAAGCCTGGACAGAGGAAGTCCCTTGCCCAAGGTCATGCAGCCGGGCAGTGGCAGGGCCCTCCCCGCGGGGGCTTCGCACCATGCCCCTCGAAATCGCCAGAGTCCCGAGTCCTCCTCCAGACGCAGAACTGTCCAGGACTCCTCGTGTGACTTTTAACAAGTTTTCATTTTAACTAAGCTACCTAGGGCCAAACTCGTATGGCATCTGTGGCCTTTCCTTGCCCTCCGTCCAGCACTCTGACAGAGGCACAGCAAAGACCGCGGAGAGGAAGGGGCTCGTCGAGCGGTCCGTGCGGAGAGGAAGGATGCAAAGTCAGGGCTCGATCCCGTGTTGTCGCTCCTGAGCGACCTCTGTCGGGACCCCGGACACACGTCTCTCGGGTGCTTGTGGCTTGTCTCGTGTAGGCAGAGTATGACCGGGCACGGGATGGAACTGAAGCTCCAGATTTGCTGGGGGGGGGGGGGGGGGGGGGGCAGGCAAGGCAGTGTAGACACCGCAGCACCCAGACCAACCAGCAGAACATCGAGGCTACAGCTCCTGAGAAGACACCCCAAGCTCTGGCCAGCTCTGTGGGGAGCTCCACAGAGAGCACGCCTGCGACACTGCAGGGCTTTTACAGGCCAAGAGACCCACTCTCCCCAGGGCCCAAGTCAGGGGAAGTCCAAGGGGAGGGTCTGTGCTGGGCTTGAGGCCCAGAAGGCACTGGGGGCACCGGGGACACTGGGAGCCGCCTGACCAGAAGGCAGTGACGCAGAACCCACCCTTCAACAACCGAGAAGACAGGATCGTCCTTCCCCAGCCACTTTCTTTCTCTTTCCCCCAGAAAAAGGAAATATTTTCATTAGAGGAAAGTCACCAGAACCAGAACAAAAACTTTGTAAAGCATTCAAGCATTTTGTACCACTCTGAACTGTTTCCTCACTGGGGCTCCCCGAGGCTGTCACTGGCATCTCTTTGAGCCAGCGCGTGTGTCCATCCTGGGACCAGCAGGGCGGGTGCGTGTGCAACGGAGATCTGTGGAAGCAAGTCCCCTCCTCAGGTCACACGAAGAGGGGCCCAGTGTCACTAGAACTGGCGTGGGGCTGCCGCTGCTTTCACGAAGACTGGGGTGGCAACAGCACCAAGCATGTAACTTAACAGCAAAGTGGCAGTAAGTGACTGCAGACATTTAGCTAGAAAGGGGACTTGGCTGGGTTAAAGAATGGTGGCCAATCAAGAAATCAGAGATAATTCTGGGGCACACTGAGGGTGCAACCCCTCCACCCACCACCCTAAATGTCAGTCTTCCTCTCCAGTCTAAAGCCCCATGCCTGGTTCTGTTTGACGGCCTTGAAATTCCAGAGACACAAAAACCCTAGAACTTGAGATTATGATCCGCATAATCACGGTCTTTCAGCCGGCGAGAACTCTCCCCAAAGTGGCAACAGAGGAAGCGCACAGCTCTCCTCCTGAGATCTTCCTCTCCCACCGCACGTCCCTGGTCGGGGAACCCCATCCCCAGCGGCGTACTCCAAGCTGAGGTCACCCCTGCTTGCACTTGGAAGATCAAAGGGTTGGGAGAATGTTCTAGCTCCTGTCTGTGACTCCCTGACTGGGAAAAGACAACCGCCCCCACATGCAGGAAAGAAACATCGCCTGGGCTAATCCCCTTTCACAGCAGACTTCACAACGGCCACACACAGTTTAAATGCCTCGAGAACTTCAGGTCTGAAACACCTCCATTTCGCCGTAGGTCAACCCCCGTTAGCCGGAACTCCCAAGGGCAGCCTGGGTCTTCTGGCATCCCAGAGGCGACAGGAAGTGGGCCTCGGCACACGGCAAGCAGGAGTGGCCACAGCGGCACGCGGGCCATGGCACTTCCAACTCCACCCTCTCTGGTCCCTAACTCAACATCTCGATATCCCTCCCGCTTCTACCACGCCCAATTCCACAGCTGGTGACATTGAGGCCAAGTGGCATATAGCTCACTTCTGTGCTCACAGAAGAGGGGACACCCGGCCTGGGAGCCTGACCCTGGCCTGCTGCTCCTTCCACCAGGCTCCCTACCTCCCTGTGCCCGGGCCTCCTCAACACCACCTCACAGTCACAGCAGGCACATGTAAGAGCCACGTATCCCCACTTCTTCTAAAAAAATCTGTGTGCTCAGGAGTCCACACCCAAAAGTGCCACACATTGCTTTCAGGGACTGGACTTTCCTTACCTGTGAAATGGGTATAAACAGTCCCTGCCAGTCACGTGGCTCCTTTCTTCTGAGATCAAAGCCCTTTGCAAACTCCCCCATTAATTTCTGTAACTGCTCCAGGAACTAAAGCAAATAGAAGGCTTAATTACCTCTATCTCAGAGATGAAATGAAACCCAGAAACAAATAATAAGGATATTGCCCAAGGTCCTATAAGCTGCTGGGGTCAGACCACTGGAGGGCCAAGTCCCCTTCCGTCCCTGGTGTTTGAACAGCATGGGTGTCTTTGCCCCACCGGCTCCGCCCACCGCAGGAGAGCCATGAAGATGGTTTATTTACAAGGTTGTCCAAACCGCAGAACTTCCAATCCTGCGCAAGCCCACCGATCACCCACTGATCACCCAGGCCCATCTCTGGTCCCTGCCTCCAGGACGGAGGTGGCTCACATCCTCGCCCTCTGACAACAGTTCCAGGCCTGGGCTTTACTGAGGCATCGCCCAGCCCTGGAAGTGACCGATGCCTTTCCTTCCGAAGTCACAGAGACCTCTCCTGATTCTCAGGGCCTCCCAGTGAGGCAGAACGCAGCACACCCCTCCCTGAGTTCGTAATTCAGAAAAGGCAGGAAAGCACAGGACACTCTGCCCGAGGCCCACAGAGCAGGCACCCCTGAAGCCTGGGCACCCGCTGCCAGCAGTGTCCACCTCCCAGTCACCGGATGTGCCAGAAAAATCCAAACCAGCACTTCTCAAAATGGCCACAACTGCCAGCGATGTCACCATACAGAGAACTGGGACATGACTGAGAAGTTACCTGGGGACCCATGGCCCAGGGGCTCTGTCTCTGGAGGGATTGACAAGTACAGTGACCAGGCCCCTCAGCAACCCAGGCCCTGACTTGGACCCCCTTCTGCTTACCCATGTGCCCGGGAGGATGCTGCACACTTCTCAGGTGCTGTCTAGAAACTGCTGCTGGGGGAGGGGACAGGAGAGAAGACAACAAGCTCCTTGGAAGGCGGGGAGATTGTCTCGTTCACCTCTGTCTTCCCAGCCCCTGGCCCAGCCCCCGGCACACTGACAGCTCGTAGCCGTGCTTGCAGGAAGATGCACCGAGGAAGGGAGGGAGAGACTGAGGCAGGGAGGGAGACTGAGGCAGGGAGGGAGACTGAGGCAGGGAAGGAGACACCACGGCAGGAAGAGGGAGAAAACAGGTCCATCAGCTGGCAGACAAGTCAGACAAGACACGGAGGGGCAGGAACAGGGCTCTTTCCCCTTCCGCACGCCTTCCTTCATTTCTGCAGGCCCTCCCGGAGCCACTACTACACTCAGACCCCCTCAGAGCGGGCAGGATGAAGGAGGGCGGACGGGCGTGAATATACGCCCAGTTCCTACTGCGAGCCACGCACAGCCCGAACATGTCAACACTGATGCTAACTCCCCCAACTCAACTCCGTGGTAAAAACCAAAAATATCACCAACACTCACAGCGAGGGCAGGTGCGAAGGGGTGGGACGCAGGGGGGGGGGGGCGGTGGAACAAGGAGCAGGGAAGCAGGGGTTCTGAGGGCTGGGGCATGGAAGCCTGCCAGGCCTCGCTGGAGGCCCTGCCCTTGTGCAGGGACAGGAGTCACGGGCCACCGGCAGGTGAGAGCAGGGCCCCAGGAGGAGCCGCTGCAGACCCACACGGCTGGGAGACGGGGAGCGGGAGGCCGCTGAGGCAGGCAGGCGGCCACACAGCCCTCACAGGTACAGGGAGACAGCTCCTCTTCTGGGGGGTGATACCTTCGACGCAAAGGAGATCAGACAGGGAACAAAGTGGGAAAGATGATGCATGCCCTAATCTGTGTTCCCTCGGCAAGAAGAGAAAATCGCAGTTTCCCTGCCAATAAGCCAAGAAGGAAAACAACGTTCTTTTTCTTCTGGCTCCTCTGCAGCTCTCCCTACAGCAGAGGTCATGAACCCGGCCATCTACAACGGCCAGGCCGGCCAAGGCCAAGCCACAAGGTAGGGAGGGTGTCCCTCTGGAAAGCCGGGGGCCTCAGTCCAGCTCAGGCACTCGCCAGGGGCAGGAGGGCAGCCGGGCTTGGCCAGACCTGCCGGGTCTCCCAGGGAAGCGAAAACTCCAGACCCAAGTGACTGCTCTCCACTCTTAAATTTCAGTCGCCAATTAGAACATTGTAAAACAACAACAGGCAGGGTGTGGCTTGTCAACACGGCTCCCTCCAGGACAGACACGTGGCTGCCCCAGGACAGATTCCACAGGAAAAAAGAGGGGGGGGGGGCGAGGTGACAAAGACCTTTCCCAGGAGTCCTGGGGCTCACCTCCTGCCACCAAGCTCTGCGTCTGGGGGCGGACCAAGCTGGAGCAGCAAGCGGAACCAAGGGCAGCCTTGGGGCTGCAGTCCGTGGGCCTCTCCAGCACACACAGCCACAGAGAGGGAAGTCCCAGGCCACTGGCCCTGCAGCTCACGGTCTCAACTTCCTTCTATCGCTTGCTATCTTGACTCAGTCCATCTCACATGCCTGGAGCGTGGGGAGCAGGATCGAGCGAGGATGATAGAGCGAGGATGATCGAGGGAGGATGATCGAGCGAGGATAGCAGACCCAAAGGCGACTCCACTACACCCCAGGGGCCTTAGGCCAGAGGCAGTGCCCTTTCCCACCACTCCCCGGGGTGGGCCGGAGGAGACGGAGAATGGAGCTGTGGATGGGGGATGCTGGGAAGGGTTCAAACTTTGGGCCTTCCTCCAGATCTGTCTTTAATGGGGAGGGAGAAGAGGGGAAAGTAAGGTCTGGATGGCGCTTGCCCAATGTGGATCTTTGCAGGACTGTTGAGCTCAAAAACAAACAGCTTCAATGGGTATTAGATCCTTTACAAGGATAAAGTTAAAAAGTGAAGACAGAAAGCAAAATGCAGTCTTTTCTAAGCTCAGATCCGAATAAGGTGTGTCAGCCTCGGAGACGGCTGGCGATGCCCAGGGCCCCTTGCCTCTGTCTGAACGGCCAATGCCAGCTCTCCCCCGACAGGACGGAGAGAGAAGCACAGAATGTGGACTGATGCCTGGGGTTTGTGCTTTGGCTCCACAACCCTTTAGCTGTGTGACCTTGACCAAGTCTCTTAACCTCAGTTTCCTTATCTGGAAAATGGGCACCACGACGGCAATCCCACCTTAGGGGCTGTATGCCTCAGAAGAGCAAACGGCCCTGGAGAGGGCTTTGAAACCTCCTGAGCACTGAACAAATATTAATTACTCTGCCTTTTAGGGGTCATCCAGTGATTAGGGGTAACTCATGATACTCTTAGGGCTCGATATTGAGTCAAGCAAATGTGACTGCTACTACTGATTCAGAAGATGGAACTGGGACTGAGCAGGATGCCTCTCTTTCCCCAGCTCCCCTGACAGACAAAGCACAGTTCCGATCACTCCTCTCCTCACCGTTAGGAGACCATGCTGACCCGCCAGCTACTTCAAGCCCAAAATCACACTGCAGGGAGAGTTGCAAAGGCTTTGGGCTTCTTGTAAATTTCCCACATCCACTTACGGCAGCATAAGCAGTTCCCACAGCAACCTGCACAGTTCAGTTTGCCTGAGTTATAGAGACCTGGCCCCTTCCCACCCCTCCTGTCCAAAACACCTGCGGTTCCCTTAGAAACCTTCCTATTCCCACTGCTTAATGAGGATAGATTTGTTGACCTGATCTAGTTTTCTTTCCCTAGAATGATTCTAGCCATGCACCCAAGTATCAGGCCGGTCGTTCAGCCACCTGACTTCCCACGGAAGTTAATAAAAACAAATCAAACCATCATGGACTGCTCACCTGGTCCAAAGCACCATGAACCTGACCTTCCCTTTAATTTGAAAAGTTGCCATGTAAGCGCAAGAAGGGAGCTTTCTTAAGTTTTCTCTCTAGGGAATTTCTGGGATTGGGGCGGGGAACTCCTCCCCACCCCCCAGTGCTGAACAGTTAAGACAGCAGGAAGGGAAGCAGAGGGAGTTCAGGGCTTAAGACCCAAATATTCCTGGATGGAATCCCAGCTTGACCTTTTACTAGCTCTGTGACCTTGGGCAAATGATTCCATCCTTCTTACTCTGCTTCTCACTGGTAAAATGGGGCTAACACTACCAACGTCATGGGCGGTTATAAGGACTTAAAGAGAAGAAAGCGAGATAACTCTAGAGGGGCTAGAAAAACCACCAAGCGGGCACTAGGTAGCATTAATCCGCATACTCACATCTTACCACCATTGCAAAATGCTGCCCGACACCCCGGCCAGGCACCCAGCTAGGCTCGGGAGGGAGGGCAGGTCCTCAGGACGGCAAAGCGTGTGGCTTTCCGAAACAGGCTCCAAAACGATCTGCACAAAGATCCCCAGATACAAGTATGCCAACACACCAATGAGGGGGTACACAACCTCTAAGGACAAGGCTTTTTTGAAAGCAATTGTTGTCTTTACGTAAATAATTATGTAACAACCACATGCTCCTCAGGTCCACTGACTAACTCCATCCGGCAGCCCCTGTTCCCTCCGAGGCAAGCCGCTAAGCGAGAAGACCCAGGAAGGATGAGCCCCTTTCCTGTGCCGAACACGGAGACACTCCGAGTGGCACCAAGACTTCAGCCAACTGCTTTATCTACTGGGTGGGCTGCTGGCCAGGCCAGGGTGGTCCATCAGTAGCAGACGCAGTGCAGACCCTAAGCCCGAGGGCACGGCGGGCAGGGTGTGGGCGCCCCCCCCACCCCCCCCACCCCTGCTACTCACAGTCCGTGGACGGCCCAGCCCACCCCAAGCCTGACGATCGTCCTCCCTCACCGCGTCCCAGGGGTGGCTCCACTCCTCCACTCACCTTTCCCCTCCCCCAGACCACCTGCCCCGCCCGCCCCCATCTCCATCACGCCCTCAGCCTCATGCCCTCGCTCCCAATCCTGCAGGCTACCCCGACACCTCTCCTGTCCCATCGCCAGGGTTCATCTAGTCATTGCTCCCGCCACCTGTGGAGTCATTTTCGGAAGCACGGCTTCTAGCTCCCTCTGCCTCCCCGGAAGCCAGCCACCTCCTCCCCTTCCCTCATCCCCACCCCTCCGGCTGTAGGACTCTTTACCGACTCGCCTGGTGTGCCCTGTTGTTTTCGGAGTTTTCCCGTTTTCTAAAGGAGTTCTCCTTTAAAATATGACTCCAAACCCCCAGAGAACTGAACAGATGGCAGAGACCAGGCGTGGGGTGGGGACGGGAGGGAGCCTTCCTCTTCCAGCTCAGTCTCCCCCAAAGCCACCTCCTCAGAACCCCTCCCTCCAGAAGCCCCCCGCCTCGACTCTTTCAGCTGTGAGAGCTCACCAGCAGGGCACAGAGAGAGAGCGGGTGCTCCTGGGCACTTCCAGAGCCCTGCGGGGGCCGGCGCAACTCTCAGAGAAAGAGCAAGGGACACGTCCCAGAGGAGCTGACATCTGAGGGACAGACAGGGGTTTTTCAGGAAGGGGAAGGCCCAGGGCAAAGCATTCCAGGCACACAGAAGGCAAGAGCAAAGCCTGGGTGCTACAGCCTGGAACGCCTCGTTGACAGGAGCAAACCAGGCTTTCCCGCCACCACTCGGCTCCCTCCCCAAGGCTCTCTGGGCCACCAGTGAGAAAGAAACAATGACAGTCGCCACATATCACATGCCGAGCACTTACGATGCTCTGGGCCGTGTCCTAGGCACTCTGTCCGCAGCAGCTGGGCTGATCCTCACACCGGGCCCTCGTGGCTGCGTGGCCTTCGGCTTTCCTCATTTTACGCATGAGAAACCTGGGTCAAACAGAAGACTTGCACGTGACCCCAGTCTCATGACAAGGAAGTGGCAGAGCCCAAATTTCACTGCGGTGGTCTGGCCCCGGGGCCCTGACCCTTCACCGTGGCACTGTGCCAACCCCTCAGTCAGGTGCACGCCCATGCCACACAATGCCCAGAACTGGGGACAAGCTTAGGACGTGGTTGTTCTTGCTGACATCTTTCCATTAGACTTCTAAAGGGCAGAGGCTGGCCACACAAGACTCCGGGGCTCCGGATCTCCCAGCACCTCCTTCAGGCCTTGGCCTGCAGGGAAAGAAAGCCCAGTGGCTAAAGGCTCTGGGAGACAGACCCGCGCCCTCGGCCACTACTGGCTGGGGAGCTTGGGTGGGCTACTCCATCTCTCTGGACCTTGGTTCCTCCTCTGACGTGGGCCTGTTTTAAGGATGAAATGAATCAGTGCATTGGGAAGTCCGATGCCCGGCTCTCAGGCCAGGCTCAACACGGGGGCAGAACCACCTTCATCACCGCGGCTGAGCTCCCTCCCAGCCCACTCCCTCAGCAGAGGCAGAGGACAGAGAACTGGACATTCTTCTGGAGGCAGCGTCAATCAACGGTGCCAGAGAACTCCAGGGGCGGGATGTTAACACAGATCAGTAACGCTCCGCTTCAGTCAATACGATGGCCAAAAAACAGGTTATTTAATAAGCAGCCCATTCTCGAAACTTCCTGACAGTAAAATACAAGCGGGACACCTTGCAAAGTCTCTTCCTCCTGTGGCCCATGGCTCAGCCTAAAAAAAAACCATCCTAAGCTACTCCACACCCAATGGCCGCTTTGTTTCTCCTTTGCCCCAACTGTTCAGATGACTCAGAAAGGATCTCGGGCTGTAGCTCTCTGCCTTGTCCCTACCCCTGCCCGCACTTCCGAACCTGCGCAGGGCAAGCTGAGCACGCGGGTGTGACCACCCCTTTAGGAAGGATCAGGATTAAGCTCAAGGCAGACACCCAGGAGTCTGTATGAGGTCGCTTAGGGTCTGTCTGTTCAAAGGCCAGGACAACGAGACCACTGCTCTCACTGGTTTGAGGCCAGCCCAGGCTGGTAGAAGGTGAGGCACCTGCAGACCCTCCCCCTGCCAGGGATGTCTGATGCTATGAACTTCTGGGTTCCCCAGAGGCAGGCAGGTCCATTGAGGGCAACAGTGGAGCCCCAGAAAAAGAGAAACTAGGCCAGAGCCTCCTCATATCTGCTCTTGACTCAGGCAGGGATCCACGAAGCCCATTATCAAACCCGCAAGGGCCATTATCAAACAGGCAGACTCCCTATCAGCAGCTACACTGGGCTCTGGACTCAGTTTCTTTCTCCAGCAAAAGGCCTACTCTGAGCCAGCCTCTCCAGCAGCTGCCTGCCTGGTTCTAACAGACCCCACCCTCCCCAGCCCTCCCCCACACACCCCAGGAATCGCTAGAGAACACAGCCAATCAGAGTGTGCACATCCCTGCTTAGAACCTTCCATAGCTCCCCAGTGCTTTAGTATTACATTCAAAATCTTGTGCTTCTTGGCTTGGCATACAAGGCCCTATATCAGCTAACCCCGAACCCCCCTTTTCAGCTAGATCTCCTTCCACACCCTCAAGGACTGCTCCCCCCACCCCAACTCTCTGTGCTACCTACTCTTCCCAGAACAAGCAACATGCTTCCAATCACTTGACCAAAACTACCCCCCCCCAAAAAAAAGGTCAGTATGACAGAGATCCTGCCCCTCAGTCTTTGCTCTTACCATTCCCTCTGCCTGGAGTTCTCCTTCCTATGCCTTCTCCAGCTAGAAAATGCCTGCCCATCCTTCAGATATCAGCTCCTTCTTCCACAGACCTCAGCCCACCCTGCCACGATGGTCTGTAAGTACCACCTAGCATGTAGCACATAGGAACCGGCATGCTTCTCCAGCCAGACTGTGAGCCAGCTCGCTCAGATCTGCACCCCAGCACGAGGTCAATGCCTAGCAAACACAAGGCACTCGATGAGTGCTGACTGGACAGAGACACCCACTCTGTGCCAACACAGAGGAACAAGGACCAGATTTCTCTCCTGCCTTAACCAACCTAAAAACCAGACAAAATAAATGGAACAACAGTTTTCAGACATTGGACATCAGACATTGCAGGAAAGGGATTTTTGAGAGGAAAGAACAAATGACTGGTCCCCAACACCACCCGCTGACCTGCTCACTGCCCAGAAAGAAGTTCCAGGCCATGATAGAGGGACAGAGTGCCTAGGCAAAGCCTGATCATCTCGGAGCCCGACAGTCTCCCCAGGTTGGGGCAAGGAAGTTGGGAGTCCTGGGAGGCCAAGGCAGCCAGACTTTATGGTGCCTAGACCAGAAAGGAGAAAGCAGCACAAAGAGAGGACTCTGGAAATCTGCAAAGGGTCTCCCTCCATTTTTCAGCTGAGTGCTGAGAGTACAGATCAGGATTAGGGGGAACAATCCTTGGACTGCAAATTGAGCCAAGAATAATCTGTATCTCAGCCAGAGTGGAAAAAGACAGTAATCCACAGGGTATCTGTGGAACACTGAAGAAGGTGCTGTCTTGTTAGTGGGGAAAAATTAACCCTGGCCTAAAGATTGTTCTGATCCAGGTAACAAAACTTAAAAGAAAGACTTTAAAGAATGAAATTGTTTCCAAGTAACTTAACAGTGTCTCAAAACAATGCCAAGAATATACACAGATATACAAAATATCCAGCACCCAAGGGGATAAAATTTGCACCACCTGACATTGATCAAAAATTACCAGACATACAAAGAAGCAAGGAAGTGAAATCCATAACAAGGGAAAAATCAATCAACAGGAACAGACTCAAAAATACAGATAACAGAATTAGCATAAAAGGACATTAAAATGGTCACTACAACCATATCCCACATGCTCAAGAAGCTAAAGCAAAAATGGAGTGTGTTAAGTAGAAACATGGAAAATATAAAAAAAAGACCCAAATCGAAGCCACAGAGACACAAACTATAATGTTGAGATAAAAAAACATACTGGATGGAAGTTACAACAGACTAGGCACTACAGAAGAAAAGATCTGTGAACTTGAAGAAATAACAATATGAACTACCCAAAAAAAACCACAAAGAAAAAAATGAGAAGACCAGGGGAGAAAATAAATGAAGCATCAAAGAGTTGCGGAACAACTTCAGGCATCCTAATACACTTGTAATTGGAGCCCTGAAAGAAAAAAGAGAAAGGAGAATAGAGAAACTATCTGAAGAATTAATGGGCTGAAAACTTTCCATATTTGATGAAGGCTATAAACCCATGGATCCAAGAAACTCAACTAATCCAAGCAAAATAAACATGAAGAAAATTATACCAAGGCACATGATGATGATTAAGTTGTTTAAAAGCAGTGATAAAAAGCGGTGCCAGGGTGGCTCAGTGGGTTAAGCATCTGCTTTCAGCATGCTGATCCTAGGGTCCTGGGATCAAGCCCCACGTCAGGCTCCCTTCTCAGTGAGGAGTCTGCTTTTCCTTCTCCCTCTTCCCACCCCCTGCCACTTGTGCTCTCTCTCACTCTCTCTCTCTCTCAAATAAATAAAATCTTTAAAAAAAAAAAGTGATAAAAGCAGAAGGAGAAAGGGCACACTCGAAATGGAACAACAAAAAAACAAAAAGGACAACTGATAATTCACATCAAACAATGCAAGCTGGAAGACACTGGAACCACATCTTTAAGTAGAAATTAAAAAATCAGCTTAGAATTCTATACTCAGGGAAAACACCTTTCAATAACAAAGGCAAAATAAAGACTTTCTTGGACATCTAAATGATGAAAGAATTCATCACCTGCAAGAAATATTAAAGGAAGTCCTCAAGTCAGAAAGAACATGAAATGAAATGCATCTACAAAAGAATGAAGAACACCAGAAATGATAAACATGTAGGTAAATATAAAACGTTTTCTTTTTTATCTCTTTACATAATAATTGACTGTTTATGGCAGAAATAATAACAACGTATTGTGGGATTTATAACATATGTAGAAGTGAAACATGTGACAAAAGTACAAAGTCCAGAAGGAAAGAAATAAATGTATACAAAATGGTATAATATCATTTGGTGATAGACTGTGACAAGTTAAAGATGCATACTATGAATCTTAAGGCAACTGCTAAAAAAAAAAACAAAAAAGAGTTATAGCTAATAAACTAGCATAGGAAATAATAAAAATTACTCAACCCCAAAGAGATCAGGAAAAAAAAAAAAAAGGAAATGGGAAGAAAGAAAATCGGACAAATTGAAAACAAACAGCAAGATAATAGTTAAGCCCAATAACACTAATAATCATATTAAACATAAATGTTCTAAACATCCCAATTAAAAGGCAGAGATTGTAAAACTGAATTTTATAAAATGCAAAACCTATTTATGTTGCTTACAAGAACCCATTTAAAGACACACATAATTTAAAAGTAAAGGGATATAAAGAAATACATCAAACTAATGTTGATTTTTCTAAACACTATCCATTTTCAAACTGTGACAAAAGATATATAATATAAAATTTACCAAACTATTTTAAAGTGTACAGTTTTATGGCATTAAATACATTCACACCACTATACAACCATCACCACCAACCACCTCCAGAAATTTTTTATCATCCCAAACTGAAACTCTATTCTCACGAATCACTAACTCCCCATTCTTCCCTCCTCGGCCCCTGGCAGTCATCATTCTGCTTTCTGACTCTGTGAACTTAACTACTCTAGGAATCTTACATAAAAGGACTTATGCAATATTTGTCCCTGTGTGATTGGCTTGTTTTGCTTTGCATTATTTCTTCAAGTTTCATCCATGTTGTAGCACATGTCAAAATTTCCTTCTTTTTAAAACTAGATAATGTTCTATGGATGTACCACATTTTGTCTGTCCATTCATCTGTCAGTGGACACTTGGGTTGCTTTTACCTTTTGCCTATTGTGAATGCCGTTGCCAGGGACGCCAGTGTACAAATAAATTGGTTGAGTCTCTGCTTATACTTCTTTAGGGCATATACCCATAATTGGAATGGCTAGATCATATGGTAATTATATATTTAATTTCTTGAGGGATTGCCATACCATTTTCCACAGCAGTTGTGCATCTGACATTCCCAAGAGCAATAATAAGGGTTCCAATCTCCCTATATCCTCTTGCCAACACTTCCAGGTTCTTCTGATAACCACCATTTTAACTGGTGTAAAGTGGTATCTCATTGTCATTTGGATTCGCATTTCCCTAATGACCAGTGACGCTGAGCATCTTCATGTGCTTATTGGTCATTTGTATATCTTCTTCAGAGAAATGTCTATTCAAGTCCTTTGCCCATTTTAACCAGCCCATTTTTTTTTTAAATTTTGAGTTGTAGTTCTGTACATAGCCTGGATACCAATCCAATAATTTTTAAAAGCTGGACTGGCTATATTAATATGAGATGAAGTAGATTTCATTACCAGGGATTAAAAGGGTCAATTCATCAAACAAATGACACTCTAAAATGTTTATGTACTTGATAACAGAGCTTCAAAATACATGAAGCAAACACTGATAAAACTACAAGGAGAAATAGACAAATCAATAATGATAGTCATAAATTTCAATGACCCCTTTTTCACTAATTGATAGAACAAGCAGAGAGAAAGGCAGTAAGCAGTTAAGACTTGGAACAGCACCACCAACCAACTTAACTGACAATTTATATGACACTCCACTCAACAAACCAGGAAGCACATTTTCCCCAAATATTCACAGAGCATTTACCAGGGGACCATATCCTGGGTCACAAAACAACTCTCAGTAAATTAAGACATCTCTAATCATACAGAGTACATCCTTTGTTTACAAACAAATTAAATTAGAAATCAGTGTTTACTGGACAGAAAGAGAAAGTTTCACTATAATGCTGACTTTGTATCTTCCGCTACTTGTAATCCTGCCAAGAAAGGAATAGATACATTAGCAGTGGGACTAAAAGTTATTTAAATGTCTTCAATGCTAGGCATACCTGACCTGGGCTATCTGTTTGATAACCTGTTCATGGTTGAGTCTCTCCTTTTCTCCTCTCCTGCCCATCCTAAGCCCCAGGGGCCCCACTTGTCAGCACCAGCTAAATCACGACAAACCTGTTTTGGGGTTTGCTCAAGTCTCTCACAGAAACCAGCCAAGGGGAAAAGAAATGCAGCAGGAGGAGAGGACCTGGGAGGTAAACATGCCTGACAAAGCACCCAAATGCTCAGAGACCTCACCTTACAGCAGTCTCTGAGTTACAGGGCAACTACCCCGGAACAAACTGGAACCTTATGAAAACTCTAGAGTCTAAACAGAAACTAACAGATTTTCAGAACAACAGAGATCGAGCAGGATTAAAAGAAGTTCTTCAATGACCTGATTATGTCAGCCTGGAAAAACCCTACTGGTACTGGCCAAAAGTATCCAGAAATGCTTCACATGGCTAGTTAGCCCAATGCCCTTTCAATGGCTGATTTATGCCAGATTAGCAAATTTCACAGCAATAAGTAAACAGAAAACGAGACTCCTTAGAAACAATGTCACTTCCAAGTACAGAAAAATCTACAAACTCTTTAAGGTGGTGCTTCCCAAATTTCACTTTCAAAAAGAATCACTCATTGCCTATGTTAAAAAAAAAAAAAAACCTGATTTCTGGACCCCTCCTGACAATTTCCAGAGGTTTGGCTCCATATTTTTAACATCTATCACAAACAATTTTTTTTTTTTTAAGATTTATTTATCTATTTGAGTGAGAGGGCAAGCATGAGAGAGGGGAGGGGCGAGGGGGGAGACAGAGAGAGAGAGAATCCTCACGCAGACTCGCTGAGCATGGAGCCCAACACAGTGCTTGATCCCAGGACCCCAAGACCATGACTGGAGCTGAAACAAAGAGCCAGATGCTTAACCGATGGAGCCACCCAGGCTGTCCTAAGCATCACAGATGATTTTTAAGGTCCAGTAAGAACATTAGCTTTGAGATGAGACTAAGGGATTAAAAATCCTGACTTGAGGGGTGCCTTGGTGGCTCTGTGGGTTAAAGCCTCTGCCTTCGGCTCAGGTCATGATCCCAGGGTCCTGTGATCAAGCCCCGCATCAGGCTCTCTGCTCAGCGGGGAGCCTGCTTCCTCCTCTCCCTCTGCCTACTTCTCTGCCTACTTGTGATCTCTGTCTGTCAAATAAATAAATAAAATCTTGTTTTAAAAAATCCTGACTTGACACTTCCTGGCCATGTGACCCAATTAAGTAACATCTCTGCCACTCCCTTGCCATCTGTAAAATGGGATCACCACCTACCTTGACATGTTCTCAGAATTCACTATGTTCACAAGGCCCCTAAAACAGTGCCAAGAGCACATGGCAGTCAAGCAAGAAATCAGAGCTACTGCTACCTAAAAACCAGCCAGCAGAAGCTGCCCAGATGAAGAAATCTAAAATGAAATGTTCTACCTAATGGAGATTACAAAGGCAACAAGCCAGTTTCCAAGATAATCGAGGAAAAAAGCCCTTCTGGGCACTACGACCGCCAAGAACAAAAACTCTCACTTGAGCAGCAAGAAGTTCACCCAAACCCTTCCTCCCACCCAGAACCACAAGGTCCAGGCCTGGGCAGGGCTGCAGCTTTGCACAACAGCCGAAGAAAGTCCTTCCTCCCCAACTCCCTCTGTCACCGCCACCTCCAGCTCTAGGGCCAACAGTCCTAAGAGTCAGGTGGCGGCATCCTGGGGACACCAGTAGTAAACAGAACTCCTGAAAAAGAAGCAAGGGGCCAATGAAGAGAGTGGAAAAGGCCTGACTCAGCAACAGGATTAGTGAGTGAAGGGAAGTTGAGTCTGTGAGGTTTCCAGGGCCAAAGGAGATATTTCTAGGGTGGGTGAGGCCAGACACTGTACTGAGAAGGCACTGTCTCAGGGGCTGAAACCCCAAGATGCAGGGTCAACTCTGCCAGTAACTCACAACATAGCCCCAGGTCACTCCTTCTCCCACCTATAAGGTGGGAAGATAAGCACCTTCTTGGCTGCGGGGAAGGAGGAGGAACCAGGCACCCAAGGGAGATACACTGACACATAAACGCCCCACTGTCCTTTGTACCCAAGAGGAACTGGATATATACTGGTGAGAGATACAAATATATACAGATACACAGAGAGACACACGTGCACCCCAATGCCCTTTGTACCCAGCAGGTCCAAGGGTAGGGTTCGGTCAGGACGCTGGGCACTCCTAGTCTGGCTATAGAAAAAAGGAGAACAGAGCCCCGAGGCTGAAAGCCTCTTTCTTTCACTGTCCTGGGGAAAGGGCACAGGCAGGGAGTCACAGATCAGAGTCCCTGTGACCCTATCTGCCACAGGCCTCCCCGTGTGACCTCTGGCTCCCATCTGTACAATGGGCGATCTGGCTCTAACGTCACTAGAACTATGCTCAGCAAGATGCTCAAGTATGGGGTGGGGGGTGGAGGGGGGCGGTAAGAGGTGGAGAGGGGCGGTGGGGGGCGGAGAGGGGCGGTGGGGGGGCGGGGCGGGGCCCGAGGCCCCACCCGCAGGGGGAAGGGAGGGGAGGGCACTAGGGGCAGGGGCGCCGGCCTCCCTCCCTTCGGCGGCGAGGGGCAGAGGCGCCCGCGGCAGTCACGCGCCCGTCGCACCCAATCACCGGCCTCTGCCAGAATGAGGCGGACAGGCGGGGGCGCGCCGGGAGCCACTGCCAGCGCCACCCCCTTCCCCGTCCTCGCCCCTCCCCGGGTCCCGCTCACCTGCCCCCGGCCGCCGCCGCCACCGCTGCCGCCGCCACCGCCGCCGCTGGTTAAGCCACGGCCCGCGCCCACACTTCCGGGGCCCGCAGGCCCGCCCCCTCCCGCCGGATGTGACTCCGCGCCAACGTCCGGGACAGGGGACGGGGCCCGCGCCGCGCTGGACGGCGCGCGGGCCCGAGTCACCGCGACACCGCTGCCCCCTGCGCACCCCCCCACTACACACACTCGCAGCACCCCCTGGGCCACACCCACGGGAGTCCCCGCGAGACCCTCCCGCCAGCGGCGGACGGACGGCCCCGCCCCCTAAGGGCCTCCGCCCCGCCCCTGGGAGGGGCATCGCCCATTGGGCGGAGACCGACCGCCCGCCCTAAGTGAGTGCGCCTGCGCTAACATCCCGCAGCTTCTCAGGCGGGCGAGCGAGAGGTTGCGTTGTTTTATCCCGCTCGGCGTTGGGGGAGACTGCTCAGAGCGGCCCAAAAGGGGCCCGAGAACAAACGAGTGGAATCCCAGCACCTGAGGAACGCCCTAGGTGGTCTGAGCTCAGGCTGAGGATCCTTCACGCCAACCATACGCCCGTGGCCCTGATACCGTTTGGCCCCAACACGGGAGTAACCACGGACCTGTCTGTGTGCACTTCCCGGGCTAAGAGCAGTGCCTGTCAGTCTGAACTGGCTGGCGGCTTCCTCGGAACAACTCTGCGTAGTTTCCCGAGGCCCTAGACGGCACTTGGAGTCCATTCCGTGTGGGGAGTGCATGCCAGACGTCCTTATACATCCTCCCTTGCCCGGAATCACGAGACTGATGACCTGGGAAGAAGGGCCTGATGCCGGTCAGCGCTCTCCTCCCTGGGCAGCCTGTACTGAACAGCCAGGGGAATCCCCGCCCCTGGCTCAGGAGGGTCCACGACAGCCGTGTTGTAGAAGTGGGATCCCAAGAGGAGAGCCTTAGACCAAGGAAATCGTAGCACCCAAAACTCGCAATCTTATTAGGTACTGAATTAAGACCAACATTGCTAGTGAAGGAAAGCCAACTCAAACCAGTTTCTGCAGACTGGGAATGATTGGGTCACATAACCACAAAGTCCAGGGGGATTGGTAGCACCGGGCACAGCAGGATTCAAGGCTTCATCCTCCTCATTTGACTCTGCTCTTTGTGTGTGTGTGACATCAAAACTCCTTTCAGCAGGTAGTTTCAAAATTTCTCTTTCTAATTCTAGAGAGAATGGATCTGATTGGCTCTGGTGATCAAGACCAGGCCTGTTGGGCAGAGCTTCCTCTTTCTTGCCTCTCCTGGCGGCCAGGTAGCCTATTAATTAATGACCACGTGATCATACTTTGCTCAAAGATCACCCCTAGAGAGCAGAAGGGATCATGAGGAAGGCAATCTCAGCTACTGGTTTATTTGAGGGATATCCTGGTTGGGTTTTGCAAGTATCTCGCTTTGAACATGTCAGAGCAGCTCCTCTTGACAGCAGCTGTCAGAAAGTGGGTTGAAACTGTTTTTGATTGGTTGGGCAGGGGGACCAGGGCAGATGACTTTCACTTTGTATCATAAACCTTTTGGGCTATATAATGGTTAATCTTTTGCATATGTTACTTTGGTGGTAAAAAAGTAGAAAACAGGAACACCTGGGTGGCTCAGTTGGTTGGGCGTCTGCCTTCAGCTCAGGTCATGATCCCAGGGTCCTGCTCTGCCTGCTGCTCCCCCTGCTTGTGCTCTCTCTTTAAAAAAAAAAAAAAAAATAGAAAACACAGGGTGCCTGGGTGGCTCTGACGACTGAACATCCAGCTCTTGATTTCAGCTCAGTTGGTGATCTCAGAGTTGTGAGATCTAGCCCTGCATCCTGCCTCAAGCTGAGCAAGGAGCCTGCTTGGGATTCTCTCCCTTCTCCTTCTGCCTCTCCGCCCCCACCCCGCTCACATGCACGTGCATGTACACTCTCTCTCTCTTAAAAAAAAAAAATTAGAAAATACTACTGATGGAGGGGCGCCTGGGTGGCTCAGTGGGTTAAGCCGCTGCCTTCGGCTCAGGTCATGATCTCAGGGTCCTGGGATCGAGTCCCGCATCGGGCTCTCTGCTCAGCAGGGAGCCTGCTTCCCTCTCTCTCTCTCTCTGCCTGCCTCTCTGCCTACTTGTGATTTCTCTCTGTCAAATAAATAAATAAAATCTTTAAAAAAAAAATACTACTGATGGATTAACTTGAGTTTATATTCATAAACTTGAGTTTATATTCAACAATCCTTTTGCTCATGGCACTGTGTTAGCAGGTGAAATAAGGGAAAGTCCTGAGCCCTGACACCATGGAGCATCGTGACCCCACTGGGTGCTCGCCTCCGGACTCTCACAGGAGAGGGAAGTAAACCACCTTGCGTAAGCCACACTTATTTGGGAATTCCTGTCATTCCTGCCCTTTGGGTGTTAGACCCATTTCTGGAAAGCCCCCAAGGATGGATAAGTGTCCTCTTGTCTGTTCTTCAGATACCCCACACTTTTTCATTTCTTAGCATTTACTACATTTTTGTGTAACTTGACCGTTCATTCCCCCTGGACAGTGACTTCCAGAAGGACAGGCAGAAACTATTTTATACACCATTTTCTGCAAATGCTAGAAATTCCTAAAACAATGACACTAACCACTTGTGAAGGGGACAGACACAATGATTCCACCCAGAGTATCGAGGGGAAATGACACACGGCTGGCTGCATACTTTCCGCATCAAATGGGACTTTGCCAAGTCATCTGGGTTTGCGGTGTGGGCCCTTCTGAATAACCAAAGATGGAAAATTAGGGCAAAGGAGGGAGGGAGGGAGGAAAAGGTGGCAGGAAATTCAAGTCATCCGAAGCAGGTGGCACCAGAAAAGGGTGCTCTTCCTACTGTGTTTCCCCCATTTTTCCACTCCTGGCTCTTTTCAGCTGCCCGTGGCTCTAGCCTTTGGTCCTGGTGTCCTATCACTGGCACTTCTGTCCCCTATATCGTGCCTCAGTTATCCCCCACTTCATTCATATTTCAGAATCAGCCTGACAGACGCAAAAGACACACACACACACACAGAGCGAGAGAGAGAGAGCAAAGAAGACAGCTCCTTCTTCTTCTCTCATTTTTTTCACCCCCATACATTCACTGCTAAGAACTGCAGACAGAAAGGTGCACAGACACCATCTCCAGCCTCAGGGAAGTCACATTCTTGGCTGGAATTTGAGAGGACACAGGAGCTCTCTGTTCCCCCAAATATCTCAGCAAAGTTGAAATAGTCATTGTTTCCTCTCTAACCTCTTCTACAAAGTGATTGTTTGGTTGGTTGGTTGGTTGGTTGGTTGGTTGGTTAGTTCCTCAGCACTGGATCTTGTTATGCCCATTTATTGGTTGGAGAAGTCATGTCAGAGGAAGTGAGGAGAGCTGGACAGGTCAGAGTCCAGGTGTAACAAAGAAGATATTTGAGAAGCTGAGGTCTTGGGGAGTGAGGGATTGGGAACTGGATGGAAAAGCAGTTTTTAAAAGAAGTTTCACTGTGTGGTACACATGACCCCCACTTCGGTCTTCAAAAGATCTTCAGTGAAGACTGCATGTTATTTTTTTTCTGGACTTGCATGTCAGGTTGGTCTGGCTGGTTTCCCACTGGGTGCCCACCCCCCACACCACCTCTGCACTCAGCACTTCTGCCTGCACGAGCCAGAAGGTAATTGTGCCACTGAGGCAGGGGCTGGTAGCTGCCAACAAAGTTATCCACTCTCTGGCTTTCCTTTAAAATTAGAGTATATTTTATTTCATAGCAATGTGCCCAGTAGCTAAAAAAACAAAAACAAAACCAAAAACAAAACAAAACACCTGCGTTTCCCAAACTCCTTCGTTGTTGATTATGACTGGGTAACTAGGGGCGCCTGGATGCCTCAGCTGATTAAGCATCTGACTCTTGATCTCAACTCAGGTCTTGATCTCAGGATCGAGAGTTCAAGCACTGTGTTGGGATCCCACTGGGCGTGGAAACTGCTAAAATAAATAAATAGATAGATAGATAGATAAATAAGTGACTTTGTGATATAAGCAGAAGGATTGAGAAGAGTTACTTGGAAGTCTGCTTTAAAGGAGCTGAGTCAGCTGAGAGGTGACTCCTCTTGCCTTCCCCACCTTCTCAACTGTTGCTTCAATTTCAGATGTGATGCCTGGAACTCCTGCAGCTATATTGGACCATGAGGTGACATAGTGGAAACCGTTCAGGCTCTGGATGGCCTACCCCCAGACTGGTTTAGGAGGGAGAGGGAAAAAAATCCAGTTTTATCTTGACATGGTCACTTTAAATCTTTTGTAATGAGTGCCCAAACTGAAACCTGATATGGGTATGGTTAATATGGCACTGCTTTATCATTATTTGGTTGGGTTTGATAAACGAATATATATTTTACGGATTTATTTCCTTTATTATTTTATTAAATTTGCACAGAAACTACACACACACATACACACACAGAGACACACATACTCTCTTCTGTCAACGCAAAATTGCAATTATACACATACATGCTTTTTTAAAGTATGGTTTGGGATTCTTTTTTTTCTTTTCATTTTTTGCCCTCGGTTTCCCTACTTATTAACAGCCCAGTATATGTCCTCTCATATAATCTCATCCAAATCTGAATCTGCTGGCAGAAGAAGGCTGAGGGGCAGGGTGGGGAGAAGCCAACAAATGTGTAGGCACGTGAATGAAGGTGGAGACCATAATGGCTTGTCATAAATATTCCAGATGGATCGCACTTCCCCACCCCCCTCCAGCCCCCGCCCCAGGTTTGCAAGACTGGTGGAATCTGCTTTGGCCACTGCAATGTGCACTGAGGTTACTGTAGGTCACTTCCAGGTAGACACCTTCACAAACCAGAGTCCAGTTTGGCGCCCATCCCCTTCTCTTGCACCAAGAGGGCACATCCATCAGCTTTTCTCCCTGAGTGACTGTGATGAGCAAGGCCCCCTGCTAACCTATGTCAGATGTGAGGGAGCAATAAATCTTAGTTGTGTTGACCCATTGAGATCTGGGGGTTGTACGTCCTCACAGTGTAACAGCTTATCTGCATTGAACTAGGAGAGCATAGCAGGGGATGTTAATTGTCTCCTTTTTTCTTCAGTAATCAAACCCCTAGTCTAGGGCCACCCAGCTAAAGAGTACATTTCCTAGCCTCTCCTTCACCTCAAAGTACTCCTGTGATTTCATTAGAGCCAATGAGATATGAGTGGAAATCATATTTACAACTTCTGGCTATGTCCGTTAGGAAATGGGGTACATCCTGCTTCCCCTTCTCTACTTCCAGCTGGCTGGAATGCAGATGCAATGACAAGAGCTGAAGCAGCCACACGAGACCAAGAGACAAATATCCCATATTGAAGATATCAAAGCACCAAGAAAGAATTTGGGTCCCCATCACAAGGGAGCCACTGGAGTATTACATGAGAGAGAAATGAAATTGTATTTTATTTAAGCCTTGGTTATTTAGGCCTTGCTTACAGAAGGTGAGCCTGTAACCTACTACCCAACCCATGTGCTAGCCTGTTTTGACAATTAGACTATGGAGAATAAAAATCATATCTCGTGGGGCAGCTGGGTGGCTCAGAGTTTGTTAAGTTTCTGACTTTTGGTTTGGGCCCAGATCATGATCTTGTGAACATGAGATCAAGTCCTGCAGCAGGCTCCACGCTGAGCATGGAGTCTGCTTCAGAATCTCTGGTCTTCCCCCTCCCCCTCTGTTCCACCCCCCACTAGCTCGCACTCTCTTTCTCTCCCTTTCAAATGAATAAATAAAATCTTTTAACAACCAAATGTCTTTCCATGGACTTAGGAATGAGTCAAATGAGATTCCTGCCCTCCGGAGCATGTGGTCTAACAGGGGTTTCAGAAAATCAAGCACGCGCAAAGCTATATGGCAGAGAACACTTCAGGGTGTTCTAGGAAGATATAGGAGGGAAACCTTCTTTTTTTTAAAGATTTTATATATTTATTTGATAGAGATTACAAGTAGTCAGAGAGGCAGGCAGGGAGAGAGGAGGAAGCAGGATCCCTGCTGAGCAGACAGCCTGATGTGGGGCTCAACCCCAAAACCCTGAGACATGACCTGAGCCAAAGGCAGAGGCTTTAACCCACTGAACCACCCAGGTGCACCTAGGAGGAAAACCTAAATGGGCCGAGGTCTCGGTCCATCAGCTGCCTGAAGAAGAAGACGACCATCTTAGGTCTTTTCAGGTCAGTCTCCCCAGAAATAGCCCAAAAGATGAGGTTTCATGTCGAAGAAATTTATTTCAAAGTTGCTCTTGGAGAAACCATTGAGGGGCAGGGGAAACAGGACGGGGAAGGGACCAAGCACAGTCTGGCCGTGACTCTGCACAAATCCTACGGATGGAAGCTCCCAGCTGCTCCTGCAGGGAACGAGGGAAGTCTGGCCTCGAAAAGGCCCAGCCCCAGGCAGGGGAGCTGGGCTCTCTCCTCTGAGAGCTGCGCCTCCGGCCATTATAATCCCTCTTCCCAAGGCAGGTCACAGGCGCTGCTAGAAACAAAAGCAGCACCAAAGCCAGGAGAAATGCCTCCTCGGATAACGTGGGTGTGTCCTGCACCCCCTCCGCTCTCGCCAGCATTGAGAATCCCACCAAGGCTAAGAGCCTCTTCTAGTTTTGAGAGTGAACCCTTCTGCTGAACTAGGGGGGAGCCCTCAGCTGGACCAGGAGCACCTAGCACTCCGGCATTAAATGCCCCCACACGCCCCCACAGTCACACACACACAAACACAGGCGTGTGCGCACACATTTACACACTTTCACACGCATGCATACACACACATGCCAGTTTTTTTTTAAAGCAAGAAGGAGGGTGTGATGTGATTGCCGGTGATGTGGTCAGCAAGACAGGCCAGGCTCGGTCTCCAGCTTGGGCCCCCAACCTTTAAGCCTTGGTGTCCCACCGCAGCTCCCCACACTTTTATCCTCACCGGCCTTGGGATGGGCCATGATAAGGGCCCGGGCAAACACAGCTCCCCAGGCCCAAGGGCCAGTTGGCGTCAGAATGAAAGGACAACCTCTCCTGCAGGCAGCCGACCCTAGGCAGACCCCCCTAAAGTAGGGTGAGACAGCTTCCGGCCGGAGACCCACAAGGCAACCCATTCATCCCAGGCTGGACACACCCCCAGAACCAACATCACACAGCTAGGGAGAAGCCCACTCCGGCCTCGGACATGGGCCTCACCATGCCTCGGAGCTCCAGTAAGTTTTGCCACTCAGTGGTCTCAGTCTGGGGTGAGATCTGGCTATTCGGGTAAGTTTTGGCTATTTCGGGTAAGATCTGGCTATTCGGGTAAGTTTTGGCTATTTCGGGTAAGATCTGGCTATTTCCAGAAAGTTTTGCCACTCAGTGGTCTCAGTCTGGGGTGACCTTGGCTGAGTCCTTGCTGTTCTCTGGGTCCTGATTTCTCATCTATAAAGCCAGAGATAAAACCAGATGGCCCCTCAATCATAACATTGCACTAAGTGACAGCTCCCTCTTAACCCCTGAATCCCGAACAGGCTTCCCACCCAGAGCTGTCTAACATGTATGAATTAAGGTCCAAAATACTTTATGCGATAGTCACAGAGCACCTACCAAGGGGGGTAAGCATCCTACACATATTAACGCATGAGGTTCTGTTAGTATTCCCTATTTAAAGACAGTGACAGGCACCTGACTCGGTAGAGCAAGGGACTCTTGATCTCAGGGTCCTGAGTTTGAGCCCCACGGTGGGCCTAGAGCCTACTTAAATAAATAAATAATAACAAAGTAAAGATGGTGAATGGGAGGCAGAGAGAGAAAGGAAGTAACTTGTCCAAGTTTGCACAACGAGTCAAGGCCAAGCTAGGATGCAGACGCAGTCCATCTGGCTCCCCACTGTGTTCCACGCTGCTCCCTCTCCTTTTGTAAGCAATGTTACATACTTTCATTTCCTTAACTCAAGCTCAATCTTTCCTCCCTTCCTGGCCACAGAATCCAGTGACATTTGCAGACTATGGTGGGCTCAGGAACAAACGGAGGTGGGGTCCAGACAACATGGGGGTTACCCGAATAGCCAGAGCTCCCCCAGCTACGGAGGGTGACATGCCCATGCCCTCTGTCTCTGGGCAAGTCACACAGGTGCCCCCCACCAAGTCCAGCCCTCAGGGGTCCCACCAGCTTCTCTGAAAGCCACATGCTCAGCACCCACCTACGCCAATCACTGCCCCTCCCTGCAGAGCTGAGCGGGAGGAGAAGCAGCCTTGGCTGTGCATGGAAGCCACCAGCCCCCGTGGTCCCCAGAGAGGGCTTCCCCCTTCTTCCCATCCTGGCACCCGCTTCTGTGCCCACCTGCCCGCCGGTGGGTGCTCTCCTGTGACTTCACTTCCCAAGCCCGGGCTGGGGCAGGAGCTTTCTGCAGAGTGGTTCTACACCACGGCAAAGCTGTCATTCCTTCTCTCCCGCTGCTGTGAGAACAGGAAGGAAATTAACATTTCCAAATATTACACACAGGCTCCTTTCTGTGGAAAGTGCTTGGCAAATAGTTTAAGTAAGGAGGAGAAGTTGATAACAGAAGGTGTTACAAAATGCAAGTTAAATCTGTCCTCTCGCAGTCTGAACTTGGTCCTTTTCCACTGGGAAAATTCACCAAAGAGTAGGTCTAGTCCCTTGTTTTGGAGAAAACCTTTTAGATTTGAGGTTGTCCTTCCACTTCACAGAAATCTTGATTTTCCAGGGTCAGCAGCCCCCCCCCCCGGGACGTCTGTGCCTTCTGCCTCTTCCCCGGCACCCCTCCCTCTCCCCCCGTCTCCCACAGCCTGTCCACACCCTCCCCCACCCATTTCCACAGCCGCCAGGCTCTGTCTTGCGCACTCCCTTCCTCCTAAGCTCTTTCTTCTCTTGCAGGCCCGTCCTGGTCCATTCTCCTTCACTCTCCGCGGTCAGGCATCTCACTCGTCTACTCAGCGCTCCCCAACACGGGGGGTAAATCCCACACTCTTGAACATAGCATTCAAGGCCCACCCATGACCTGGTCTCTGTCCTCCTTTCCTGAGTTATCCCTTGTGTCATTAGGGCTGACCTCCTGGGGTTTTCCTGTCTTCATTCTAAACGCATGCTGGTCCCTTGAAATTCAGTGTCCCTTGAAATTCCATGGTCCCTTGAAATTCAATGTGGCCATGTGACTTGTTCAGACCAATGAAATTCAAGCAGTAGCCAACACCTATCACTTCTGGCAAGGGCTGTGATGGCAGTGTGCGAGCTGGCACCTGCCCTCTCCCACCCTACCCCCCCCCCATGGCAACTGGTGGCACTTGTAGGTGGTGAAGTCTCCATCTTTCTGTGTCCCCAAGTGGTAGCACCTCCCATCACAGCCCCCCATGACCTGTAATGGACACACAGGAAGACCAAGAAAGAAACATTTTTTTAAAGTAGGGGTGTTGGGCGCCTGGGTGGCTCAGTGGGTTAAGCCGCTGCCTTCTGCTCAGGTCATGATCTCAGGGTCCTGGGATCGAGGCCCGCATCGGGCTCTCTGCTCAGCGGGGAGCCTGCTTCCTCCTCTCTCTCTGCCTGCCTCTCTGCCTGGTTGTGATCTCTCTATGTCAAATAAATAAATAAAATCTTAAAAAAAAAAAAAAAAGTAGGGGTGTTGCTAGTTGCTGCTCGTTCTGACTGATCTAATGTGTTCCTTGGGCCTATGACCTTTCCTAATCCCACCTTTCCTGGCTACTGACCATCCCTTGGGTTCCCTGGGATGCCCAGGCTGCCCTCTTTGACTGACATTCTCTGCTCCCCATGCCGACTCAGCCAAATCCTCTCATCCACTGGGACTCAGTGCAGTCGCCACCTCTGCCAGGAAGGCTTCCTAACTTTCCGCCCAGGGCACCTGAAGGGAAGGAAAAATTCTTCTCTACCCCCGTGGTCTGCCTCGTGGCAGGACTAAGAATTCAGTTTACATGAGACAGACTAATAGGAGAAAATAAAAACCAAAAGATTTATTATATGCACACAGAGGCCAAATAATGAAATCGAGAGCCAAAGAAATGACCAAGACAGGCAGTTTCTCTACGTTTTAGGGAAAGAGAAAATAAATCTGGGAGGAATTGACGGGACAAAGAAAACTTAACTTTGAGAGCTTTGCTTAGGAATTCTAAACAGGGGGCACCTGGGTGGTTCAGTCCTTAGCGTCTGCCTTTGGCTCAGGTT
The DNA here is from genome assembly GCF_022355385.1 of Mustela nigripes. NCBI lineage: Eukaryota > Metazoa > Chordata > Mammalia > Carnivora > Mustelidae > Mustela > Mustela nigripes. Next base: position 10,047,824 of record NC_081557.1, on the reverse strand, counting down.
GTGCATCTCAGGGTCCTGGGATCAAGCCCCACATCGGGCTCTCTACTCAGCGGGAAGCCTGCTTCTCCCTCTCTCTCTGCCCCTCCTCGTGTTCCTCTCTTGCTCTCTCTCTCTCTGTCAAATAAATAAATAAAATCTTTAGGGGGAAAAAAGGAATTCTAACCAGAATTTGGGCTGGGGTAAATTAGTAAAAAGTAACAAGGGTCACTAATACAGCATTCTTGGATCTAAATTTCCCACCTCCGGGGACAAGGCTCTCTTTAGCTCCTAGTACAGGGCAGGTACCTTTTACCTTTCACCAGGAAGAGTTATTTTCTGCTTTCACAGGGTCAGGGGAGGGTGTGAAAGCCCTTCTTACACAGACTGTCTCTTAAGTAACTTTTATTTAAAATAATATGCTGGGGGGGCATCTGGGTGGCTCAGTGGGTTAAGCCTCTGCCTTCAGCTCAGGTCATGATCTCAGGGTCCTGGGATAGAGCCCCACATTGCATTGGGCTCTCTGCTCAGCGGGGATTATGTTTCCCCCTCTCTCTCTACCTGCCTCTCTGCCTACTTCTGATCTCTGTCTGTCAAATAAACAAATAAAACCTTAAAAAAAATAAAATAATATTCCGGGGTACCTGGGTGGCTCAGTAGGTTAAGCTTCCAACTCTTGATTTCAGCTCAGGTTGTGATCTCAGGGTAGTGAGATCGAGCCCTTCATCAGGCTCTGTGCTCAACATGGAGTCTCTTTGAGGTTCCCTGCCCCTCCCTGCTGGCTCTCCCATGCATGCTCTCACCTCTAAAAATGAAGTGAAGGGAACACCTGGGCGGCTCAGTGGGGTAAGCCACTGCCTTCGGCTCAGGTCATGATCTCAGTGTCCTGGGATAGAGCCCGGCATTGGGCTCTCTGCTCAGCGGGGAGCCTGCTTCCCTCTCTTTCTCTGCTTGCCTCTCTGCCTACTTGTGATCTCTGTCAAATAAATAAAATCTTTTAAAAAAGTAAAAATTTTTAAAAAATGAAGTGAAGAAGAGTCTCTAACATATCTAATAATTATGTCCTCCGTCTCCCATCCCCCGCCCCCCGCTGTTGGTCCCCCACATCGTTTTCTGACCGATCCCTCCCCCACACTGGGCCCAGCACTCTGGCAGCAGAGCAGTCAAGAGCATGAAATTTGCAGTCAGGCCGACCTGGGTTCAAACCACAACTCTACTACTCGCTGTTTCTCCTCGAGGGAGTACTTGACGCCCCAAGCCTCAGTTTCCCCATTTGTAAATTGGGGACAATCTCGACCTCATAGGGCGTCCATGGAAAGCACCTGGGAGAACATATGCAGGATCTCTGGGGCTCTTTGATGGAATCAGGCTCTGGGCCTGGGAGACTGGAGGGGCCTCGGAAGCCCTCGCTGAGGAGGAGGCAGTGGAGATGACCCCTGAGAGGAGCAGAAGGAGCCAGCCAGGCCAAGGGCTGGGCGAAGAACATTCCAAACAAGGGAAGTGCAATTACAAAACCCCAAACTAACCAAATCCCATAAATGGCCACTTTTCTGCCTCCCGTCTTCCTCCCACACCTGGACAACCCACTGCCCGCCCGGGGACATCTAGGCCACGCGTCACCCAGCATGACCCCGTCACGCACTCCACTTGCAAGTCAGCAGCACTGAGCCATCCCTTTCCTCCCCAGAACCTCTGGGGCTGCTGCAGACCGAGGCGGGAAAATCAGGGCCGTACTGCCAAGTTGGCTCGGGGCCCGGGGTTGCGTGGATAAGCTGGCTATCGCGGGGGACCCGGGAGACGTCATTGCCACCAGCAAAGACTGAGTCTCTCGGTTTGCTTGTCTTCCTGGGCGGAACCTCCCTCGCACCGATAGGGCCAAGAGGAAAGTAAATGCTTCGGTCTAATCTTGCCCTGTGTGATCACAGGGTCACCACAGGTGGCCGCTCCCTGGGCAGAATCCGGTTTCTCCATCCCTTCTCCAAAGGCAGCCACAGGACATCAGGATCAGCACCCGACCCTGAGGCCTGCAGGCTGGAACTCAACTCATAAGCCGTTGGGACCAATGTAATGCCCAGCCTGTCCTTACGGGTCTGCCCTTTTTCACATTCCAGACCCACACAGCACAGCCCCCGTAGAGCGGGAGCAGTGCCATCCCCCATCGGGGCCCTCAAAGCTCCAAGGTCTTTCCCGAACATCAGACAAGTCCCTTGAACACAGGCTTGTCGGAGCCTCCTGACTGGGCCACCTGGTCCCTGAAGAGCGAAACAGACATTGCGTCGAAGTTGCAGAAGGCTGAGCAGAAATGGTTCATTGCTCCAAATTCAGGCCGGTGCCGTGCAATCCGTCAGGGGCGGTGTTGCCTGCACGAGGAGGGGGGCCGCGGGGCCACAGAGGGGGCATGAGTCAGATGCTGTAAACGCTGCCTTCTGGTGCCACTCCAGACTGGACCCACTGTGCCTGGCACCTGGGAGAGCCAGCTCCCAGTGCCACTTTCATGCTGTCCGGAGAGCAGGGCTGGAGCCAGAAGCCGACCAGACTCAAGAAGGAAAGAAAAGGACCTCAGCCCTGCACCTGCGGGCCTCTGAGAGTTGCTCACGCAGGCTGGCAGCAGTGAGCCCTCTCTGAGCTGTCCCGGTTCAGCGCTCTCCCAGCCGGAGGGAGGACCAGATGCCTTGAGTCCCAGATGCCTTCACTAATTCACCTTGCAACCTTTTGGTAAGGGACACTGCCTGGCTTCCAGTTTCTTCCTCCCTAGAATGAGGGGACGGGACTTGTTCCAGGAAAGCAGCTGGTCCAGATGGCGTGCCAATGCTGGTGAGCACGACGAGCGGCTCAGGGTACAGGTGGCTCAGGACAGCGAGGCCCCATCCAGTGCTCAGACGCCTTAGCAGGGTCCGCCCTGCCCTGGGGGCAGCAGTGGTCAACCAGGTGCCACCACAAGCAGGAGGACCTCGGGGCCCCATCCTGCAGAACATTCTGCCCCTCGGAATCTGTGGGCTGAGATCAAGTAGTTAAAAGGCAGATAGAAGACTGTGGATTCTTCAGCAGAAACCTGGGTCAGGCTGATGAATCACCTCTCCTAAAGGAATAAATTCCAATAAAAGGATTCTGAGGACAAGATGCGACAGGATGGTCAGCTACCTCAGACAATATTTCAGATGTTTCGGGTCACCTGCCCTCTTGCTGTCCGGCTTGAGAGGATGCCGACAGCCAAGGAGCGACTGGAGAGTCACGGACGGTGGCCGTCCCTCTTCCCCGTGACTCAGTAGCAGGGAAGATGGCTCTTATCACCCCCATTCCAGCAGGGTGGGATGCCACCTCCAGCATTTACTGGGAGACCCATCAGGGACTGGACCCCTGATCAGTACATTCCTTCCCCAGGGCTTCTTCCACGTCCCAGTCCCTCCTGGGTCCTGCCCAAGCTGACCCCTCTCTGTTACCCCCTCCCCTCCTTCCTTTCCAAATCTCCCCCAACCCCTCACCTCAACCTCTCGGCCCCCTCCCTACCCAGGCCTTTCCCTCACCCTGAAGACGGCCCCAAAGAAGAGGGGCCCAGGGGCTTTAGGAAACAGCCCTGTTGGGTTTTTCCTAAAAATGGCATTCCTTCCACATCTAGGCGCCAGCGTGTCTCCTCATAGTCTCCAGCTGGATGGCCGAGCAGCCCCGGGTAGGAGGGACCGGGACAGTTCTCAGTGGAAGAGCTGGAGGGATGAGCCGTGAAGGCTCCCAGCGACTCAGTCAAGCGAGGTCCCATCCACGTCCGCTCTTCTTGGGCCCCTTGGGGTAACACTAAATGCAGAAATTTCAAAAGGCAAGATTGTCAAACTTTTGATTACATAAAATATTTCAAACGTAACAAAAGTAAGAAAAGGATAGTGTCGTGAACCCCACAATACCATCACTCGGCGTCAAGAATTACAACACTACTTCCTAGCCCAAGCCACCATAATGTAAGACCATACAGACAGGAGGCTGGAAATCCCAGATCAGGGCGCTGGCCAATTCCGTTCCTGGTGACAGCCGCCTTCTTAGCCTGCGGACAGCCCCCTTCTCACTGTGCCCTCACAGGGTGGGGGGATTGAGGAAAGCTCTCAGAGTTCTCTTCTTCAAAGGCACTAATGCCATCCCAAGGGCCCACTTTCATGGCCTCAGCTAAACCCAACTTCACCCCAAACAGCCCACCGCCAAATACCATGGTATTGGGAGTTAGGCTTCAATGTATGAATCTGGAGGGCAGGGAGAGAGACACAACACAGTACAGAGCAATTACACAAATCTTTGTTTTATCTAGACCCTCATTTTTTTAAATGTTGTTATTCATTCACTTTTGGTGGTACATTTTAAGGCACAGATTACCATTTATTGTACATCTCTGAGAGGTAAGGATTTTTTAAATATACAAAATGTATGTAACCACCGTACACAAAGATAAACTCAAAATGGATAAAAGACCTCAATGTGAGACAGGAATCCATCAGAATCCTAGAGGAGAACATAGGCAGTAATCTCTTTGATATCAGCCACAGCAACTTCTTTCAAGATATGTCTCCAAAGGCAAAGGAAACAAAAGCAAAGATGAACTTTTGGGACTTCATCAAAATCAAAAGCTTCTGCACAGCAAAGGAAACAGTCAAGAAAACAAAGAGGCAACCCCCGGAATGGGAGAAGATATTT
>NC_081557.1:9944025-10043074 GCF_022355385.1 Mustela nigripes | reverse complement strand
ATCTTTGGGACTTCATCAAAATCAAAAGCTTCTGCACAGCAAAGGAAACAGTCAAGAAAACAAAGAGGCAACCCCCGGAATGGGAGAAGATATTTACAAATGACAGTACAGACAAAAGATTGATATCCAGGATCTATAATGAACTCCTCAAACTCAACACACACAAAACAGGCAAACATATCAAAAAATGGGAAGAAGATATGAACAGACACTTCTCCAGTAAAGACATACATATGGCTATCAGACACATGAAAAAATGTTCATCATCATTAGCCATCAGGGAGATTCAAAAGAAAACTACATTGAGATATCACCTTACATCAGTTAGAATGGCCAAAATTAGCAAGACAGGAAACAACATGTGTTGGAGAGGATGTGGAGAAAAGGGAACCCTCTTACACTGTTGGTGGGAATGCAAGTTGGTGCAGCCTCTTTGGAGAACAGCGTGGAGATTCCTCAAGAAATTAAAAATAGAGCTTCCCTATGACCCTGCCATTGCACTCCTGGGTATTTACCCCAAAGATATAGATGTAGTGAAAAGAAGGGCCATCTGTACCCCAATGTTTATAGCAGCAATGGCCACGGTCGCTAAACTGTGGAAAGAACCAAGATGCCCTTCAACGGATGAATGGATAAGGAAGATGTGGTCCATATACACTATGGAGTATTATGCCTCCATCAGAAAGGATGAATACCCAACTTTTGTAGCAACATGGACGGGACTGGAAGAGATTATGCTGAGTGAAGTAAGTCAAGCAGAGAGAGTCAATTATCATATGGTTTCACTTATTTGTGGAGCATAACAAAAAGCATGGAGGACATGGGGAGTTAGAAGCGGACTGGGGGAAATTGGAAGGGGAGGTGAATCATGAGAGACTATGGACTCTGAAAAACCATCTGAGGGGTTTGAACTGGCGGGGTGGTAGGAGGTCGGGGTACCAGGTGGTGGGTATTATAGAGGGCACGGATTGCATGGAGCACTGGGTGTGGTGAAAAAATAATGATACTGTTATGCTGAAAATAAATAAATGAAAAAAAATGTATGTAACCACAATGCTGTTGTTCCCCAGACAAAATTACCAATAACTTTAATATCATCTAATGTCCAGTCCATGTTCAAATTTCCCTAATTTGCTCAAAATGCCTTTTAATGGTTTATTGATTTGAATTAGGGATCAGGATTTAAAGAATCTACACGTGTTGCGTTTGCTTATTATCTCTTAAGACTTTGAATAACTAATAGTCTTTCCCCTTCTTATGTTTTTTTTTTTGTTGTTGTTCAAAAAGTGAGGGAGGGAGGGGTACCTGGGTGGCTCAGTGGGTTAAGCATCTGACTCTTGATTTCAGCTCAGGTCATGCCAAGGTAATGAGATTAAGCCCAGTGTTGGGCTCCAAGCTCAACTGGGAGTCAGCTTCTCACCCTCTGCCCCTCCTCCTGCTCTCTCTCTCTCTTTCTCTCTAAAATAAATAAATAAATCCTTAAAAAGATTTAAGCTGGGGGGGGGGGTCACTTATCTTACAGAATGTCCCAACTACTGGGTTTACATGATTGCTTTCTTGTTCCTTTATCTACATACTTCCTGAAGCTTGTTACATTCAGACTTAAGTTGAAAAATTTTTATTGGAATACTTCATAGATAGTTCTAGGGATCTCTTACTACATCATTTCAATAGGCACAAAACTGATAGATGTTAGGGTTGATTCGTGGGTCCTGGGCCTCTCCCCTTCATCCGTTGGAATTCCCCCTACGGCTTCGCATCTTGCGGGTCCAATATCCACCAATGCTCTTCCCCTAGATCCCTTGTTTTATTAGGAACTGCGAAGCAGTGATTTCTTCATTCAACCATTCCTTCTGACTTTCCTCTCTAGAATTCTTCAATAAAGAACTTTCCTTCAGCATTATTTGTAGTTACCTGAAATATACCTGAAATATTTGCTCAGACCTAAACAGCATAAATATTGACGATTATTTCCCTTCCTCTATCAGTGATCAGAATCATGAGTTGTATATTTGATGTGTTGCTCAAATTGTCCCACTTTGGGCCCCTGGAAGCCTCTTCCTACTGATTCCTGCACCTTTGGACAGGATTCCAGAGAGCTTTTCTGGACCCTTGAGACATCCTGGGCATTTCTTGGTGCAGCCCTGGAATCAGCCATCTCTTCAAGAATCCCTGATGCTCTCGTAGTAAATGGTATCTGTAGGCCACAAGCCGGGCCTCAGGGTACTGCCTGTTATCACATATCATGGCTTCTAGGTTTTTCAGCTGCCAGAGCCAAGAGATAGGGTGAACTCGTGAACAACATGGGTCTGAGCTGTGCAGGTCCGTTTACACACGGAATCTCTACGGTCCGTCTGCTGCAGGGCTGTCAATTTTTCCCTTCCTTGTGAACTTCTTAATAACATTTTTCTTGTCTCTAGCTAACTTCAGTGTAAGAACACAGGACCTAATACACATAACATACAAAATAGGTGTTAATCGACTTTTTATGTTATCAGCAAGCCTTCTGGCCAATGGCAGGCTGCTCGTAGTGAAGTTTTAGGGGAGTCAAAAGTTCTTTGTGGATTTTGGGCAGCCTGGGGAGAGTGGGTCAGTACCCCTAAACCTCACATGATTCACCGGTCAGCTCTATGTATTTTGCTAGAAAGAGAAAAATAGTTGATGAGTACAAAGACAGAGAGAGAGGGAACACAGGCAGGGGGGAGTGGGAGAGGGAGAAACAGGCTTCCTACTGCAGGATTCGATCCCAGGACCCTGGGATCATGACCCGAGCCAAAGGCAGACACTTAACATCTGAGCCACCCAGGCGCCCCTAACTCACTGGCTTTACCCTCTAACTTAGGGTTTCAAAATAACCGTGGGCATCTGGGTGGCTCAGTGGATTAATCCCCTGCCTTGGGCTCAGATCATGATCTCAGAGTCCTGGGATGGAGCCCTACATTGGGCTCTCTGCTCAGTGGGGAGCCTGCTTCTCCCTCTCCCTTTGCCTGGACTCCCCCTGCTTGTGCTCGCTTGCTCTCTCTCTGTGTCAAATAAATAAATTTGGCTTTTGCAAATAACGTTGCAGTACAGAGCTCGTGCACACGCCTTTAAAAAAAAGAAAAAATCCCAGGCCCAAAATGGCATCACTTAGGCCAAGTCCCCAGTGGAAGCTTCAATACATAATCTAACTGCAGTGTCAGCCTCCCCCAGGAAGGTATCTTAACTGGTCAGTCAGGAATTTTCCGACACGCTCCAGTGAGTCAACCCAACGGGCCCTCTCCATCCCCTCAAGGAAGATGAAACCATCTGTCTGATAAGACTACTTTGTCCCCCACCAAGGGAAAGCAGTCTCACCTGGAAAATCTTCTTCTTTGCCGGTAACTTTCTTACCCCACCCTCCTTCCACGAATACTTTCCACATTGTACACATGCCTTGGGAGTTCCCCTCTATTTGCTAGAGGGTGCTGCCCGATCTGCGAATTGTCTACAAAAGCCAATTAGAGCTTTAAAATTGATTTGGTTGAATTATTTCATAGGAGTTTCTTATTTTTGTCAAAATGTATCTTTGGGTTAGAATCCTAGAGGTAGAATCGCTACATTAAAAAGGGTGTGTGTGGGGCGCCTGGGTGGCTCAGTAGGTTAAGCCTCTACGTTCGGCTCGGGTCATGATCCCAGGGGCCTGGGATCGTGTCCCGCATAGGGCTCTCTGCTCAGCAGGGAGCCTGCTTCTCCTCATCTCTCTCTCTGTCTGTCTCTCTGCCTATTTGTGATCTCTCTCTGTGTCAAATAAATAAATAAAATCTTTAAAATAAATAAATAAATAAAAGGGTGTGTGTGTGTGTGTGTGTGTGTGTGTGTGTGTGTGATTTGCTAGATGCTGTCAAATCCCTTGGACCCCAAAACTAAGTTTTAACAATGTGGAGGATGGAGGGTGGAGGGGTGAGAGGGAGTGCCTCCCCAATTCCATCTGCCCCCCAGGCCTGGGACAAGGCCAGCCTCCTACTCAACGGTCAGGCCTGGACAGATCTCAAAGAGGAACCCCAGTGTCCCCAATGGTTTTGGAAGGAGCCATAAAGTGTCATTCTCCTTACTTTGGCTGGAATGATACTAGTTTTATAGGTAGCCTTGTTCATCTCAGGCCAAGCAGAAGTTCTGGATACTCTTTTCTTTCTTTTTTTTTTTTAACCTTCTTTGATTGGCCAACTTAAAAATTAGTTTTTCCTTTGTGCACTTGGTTTGGCAGACAAAATGGTTCAAGGTATGGATCCCATGGGGAGCTATGTCAGGTGCTCAGCAAATGGAGGTTACTGGTAAGTCTGTTGGTTGATCTGACCTTGGTGGTCTTGCTTTACAAATGCAAGGAAAACTCACATGGCTGGGATACATTCAATTTCTCATTCATCCCACCAGCATGAACTGAACACCCCCTCAGTCTGCACTCTACTCCCGCCTCTAGGCTGGAAATAAAAACCTGTAGAGCCTACCTGGTGATTGCAGCCCACAGCTGTTTGAGTTGGCTCATGCTACGTTTGCGGGTCTGTTTTCGTTTTCTGGGTTTTGGGGTTTTTTTAGGGAAGTAGTTGCTTACATTTGAAGATAAGGATTTCACATCAACATCCAGACTCCTGACATCTCTTGAAAACATGGCCAGCCTGGCATCGCCAGCCAGGCGTGGCAACTGCTGGAGGGAGCAGGGGAGAGACCGCCTCCTTGTTGTGAGGCACGTGCTACCCGGTGCCCATGATGCCCGTCCAGCCCTTCCATTCATCTCCCTCGCCTCCTGGATCGTGAGTTCGTGCCCTTAATTGCAAGCTTCCTGAAAGCAAGGACTACTAGTGTTTTGTGGGTTTTTATGTTTTTGCTTTTGTTTTTGGTAATCTCTACACCCAACGTGGGGATCAAACTTACAACCTCCCGAGATCAAGCGTTGCCTGCTCTCCCAACTGAGCCAGCCATGCACCCCAAGGACCACTTGTGTCTGGTTTGACTTTGACTTTCTAGCCTCTAGCCAAGGCCCCAGCACACAGTGGGGCCCCAGTAATTGTTTGCTGTATGAATAAGAAGTCTCCTGGATGCATGCATTCCTTTGCTTCTAGCATTAAAATTGTGCAATGGTGACATGCAGACTGGCACCCCGAGTGCCAGTCTGTACTATCCCACCACCTAAAGTCACCTGTATGCTCAGCGTCTTCGTAGTGACACTTGACCCACACCCACACTTGATTCCTCCTAGCAATCTCCTCTCCAAACGAGGGTATCAGTGCACACCTCACGGGCCCTGGGGAGACCGCACAAGATCAGGAAAGTCAAGCATGGCACCTGGCACTTACTTTTAGCATGTTATTAGCAGCACCTTTATCTCCAAGATAGAAAGAGTCTCCCCACTCTTTGTTAGAATTTATGGTTCAGGATTGTTTTTTTGGTTTGGTTTATTTTTTTCCCCCCCAGCCAAGCCCCAAGGAAGAGATCACAATAGAAATCTCTGTATTCTGTGAATTTTCTAAATCCCCTCCTCACAAACACTGATGGGGATAGAGATCTTATCAGAGAGGGTCATATGTCTTATCAGGTTCATTTAGCAACCCTCAGGGGCACGACTAAGGCAGATCACAGCACATATAACAAGCCACTCATGCTGGCCATTGCATGCTCAGAACCCGAGAAGAAAGCATGAGGTGGTTTGGGGTCCTCGGGCTGGTGGCCCTTTCAGAATGCTTAGTCACGTAAGTACAGGGACTGCGGTTGGTACCAGCTCTCTTTCTGGGCTCTTTCTTGCCTTCTTATTCTCCTGCCCATCCATGGTAGTGGAGAGAATATGATGATTCCCAGACTATCTTAAAGTTCAAGTTTCCATTTATTGATCAGTAGCTTACTACGTGCACTGTGAGGTCCGGATGTCTTGAGGCAGGCCTGAAGGGTTGTACAGCTCCAGGAGTGCCAGTCATATATTATGAGCTGTGAGAAATGGCACCCCTTGGAATTGTTCAGTGTACAACCTGTGCAACTGTAGGCATGGTCCTGTCTAGGAAGCATTTCTCCTTCATTTGTCTCTAGGTCTTCTCTTTGCTCTCACTCCATTTTCATATGTATATGTCTCTTTGGATGTCTCTCTGCATGAAAAACTCTTATTTTTTCTAGTTTGAATCCTAGTTACTCTACCCTCTTAATTTCTCTAATTTATTCTCCATTGCCTCACAAACTCTCATTGCTTCATAAACTCTCTCTTCTGGTTGAGCCCTGAAAAAAGATCAACAGGGCTACAGGTAGGCCCAGTTTTGCCTCTAACAAGCAGCGTGACCATAGCCAAGTCACCGACTCTCTATAAAAAGAGGATGATGGAGGCGCCTGGGTGGCTCAGTGGGTTAAGCCGCTGCCTTCGGCTCAGGTCATGATCTCAGAGTCCTGGGATCCAGTCCCGCATCGGGCTCTCTGCTCAGCAGGGAGCCTGCTTCCCTCTCTCTCTCTCTCTGCCTGCCTCTCCATCTACTTGTGATTTCTCTCTGTCAAATAAATAAATAAAATCTTTAAAAAAAAAAAAAAAGAGGATGATGATTTCCATTCTACTTCCCTCCCACAGCTTCTTTGAGAAAGATACAGTAAGACGACAGTGGCAATACTGACGACTGCCATCGTCAGGAGCCAGGTGCATGATAGCCATCATTTTGCTTAACACCCCAAACATTCTATGTGAGGGGATTATTACCATTCCACCTTTTTGCAGGTGGAGAAACTGAGGCACAGAAAGGCCACATAGCTTATGCAAGATTATGCAATGGAAACCTGTATTCAAACCTAAGTTTATTGCCATAGTTTTTCCATTGTGTTGGGTGGCCTGCCCCAATAAGATGACATCCTAAAAATGTTTGGAAAATATGCGGTAGGATTACAGCATGAGAAGTAGCAGTTACATTGTAAATGAAGATCGCCACCTCTTATTTGTTTCTCTTTCCCCAATGCCGGCTTCAAGAATCCCTCTGACAAGGGTCAAGTCCATGCGAGAAAACCTCAGGGAGAAAGACAAGCTTCGCGATTACCTTGAGAAGCATCCTTACAACCTGGCCTACAAGTTTGTGGACTCTGCAGATCTGGACCAGGGGATATATTACGAACCCATGAGGAACTACCTGGATGTAAGTGTGGCAGGACGGGGGCAGGGACCAGGGCAGGGATGGCTCTCCAGAGAGCCCCCTAGGGCTCTGGCCAAGGGCTGGAGGTCATCTGGAGGTGGGAGCAGGGATGCTAGGGCTGGGGGTCCTGCAGGGAGAGACGCTGGAAAACAGAGACGGCATCCCCAGAGGAGAAGGCACTTCAACCCTCAACTCCTGGTCTATGGTGACCAGGTCCAGCCCCAAGGAAGACTCCGGCAAAAAAGTTATTGAGCGCCTACAGTTATCATTATTGTTAACAAAACTTCCATCTCTTCTCCAAGAATGCATAGCCCGGCCGGAGAGACTAGCAGAACATAAGCGAAGGTCAAGGAAAAGGGCCACCTGCATGGTGCTGATGTTATGTTTTGAGTTTAAAAGAAGTGGCCTGGGGTGACCCAGGAGGGCTGCCTAGAGGAGGAAGCACTCAGGCTAGGCCAAGTGGGTGGAAAGGATTTAGAGAGCTGCAGGGGACACCGAAGAGCTTTTCAAATGGAGGCACTGGCCTGAGTAGAGGCTATAAGGCAGAGTGGTTGAAAGCTGATTTCAGGAGACACGGGACACCTGAGGGAGGCAGGCACCTGGGGGTCAGGGAGGGACTAGGGCAACCTGCCTTAACCATCCCTTCCCGGCCCCTGCAGCTGGCCTACGTCGGCACCATCAGCATTGGAACGCCCCCACAGGAGTTCAAGGTCATCTTTGACACAGGCTCGACGGACTTGTGGGTGCCCTCCATCTACTGCACCAGCCCTGCCTGCTGTGAGTGCCTGCTCCCCCATCTCGGGGCCCCCCTCACCCCGTCCTCTGTCCTTGGCAAGCTGACAGATGTTCACCTCCTGTGTCTGCAGCTAATCACAATGTCTTCAACCCTCTGCTGTCCTCCACGTTCCGGGCCTTGGGACGGCCCATCCACCTCCAGTACGGCACTGGGATGATGTCAGGATTTCTTGCTTATGACAACGTTCAGGTAACGTGGAAACCAGAGGCTGAGGAAGGCTGGCCTGGGGAACAATGAGGGCTAATAGGACCAAATGTAGGGTCAGGTGGGAGCACCTGTCTTTCCCAAAGTCCCCCAGCAGCTGGCTGCCTGCCCTGGGGCGCTGGGTCCCTAGGGAGATAGTGCCTCCCCCGACACATGGAATCCTAGAATAGTAACCCAGAGAGTGGGTCATCATGCAGGCGCCGCTTGGAGGGCGTGATTTGCAGCTCCTTTCCCCATGGTTAGCTCAAGACTGATTTTCCTGGAAACACGGAGAGGTGCAGGAAAACTGCCCACTTTTTTTTTTTTTAAGATTTTATTACTTATTTGACACAGAGAGAAAGAGCACAAGCAGGGAGAGCAGGAGGCAGAGGGAGAGGAAGGGCTCCTTGCTGAGCAGGGAGCCCAAGGTGGGGCTCCAACCCAGGACCCTGGGATCAGGACCCGAGCTGAAGGCAGACACCCAACTAACTGAGCCACCCACACGCCCCAATGGCCCACTTTTATATTCTCAGACTGTGGCAGGCACGGTGCTGGGTGCTTTCATTGCCAGAACTTGTTTGATCCTGCACCAAACCGACGAGGCAGGCACTGTCACTGCCATCATGTGGATGGGCAAACCGAGGGACAGGGTCCCAAGGTCATGCACCTGCTAAGTGGCAGAGCGGGGGTGTGAAGCAGGACTCACATAGATGGAGGATGTTTTGGGGGAACAAGAAGAGCTGATGTGGGGTCTCTGGGTGTAGATGGGGGCTCCAGGCACTCAGGCAAAGAAGCAGGGACCACAGAAGGTGGGGGGCTTAAAAAATGGAACCTGACCCTTGGGGGCCTCTGAGACTCTAATAAAAGCTATAAGCTGCCTCCCCTAAAGTGCATGTACACACACACACACACACACACACACACACACCAGCGTATTTCCCAGGCCGAATTTTCATAAGCACTCTGCCGGCACGTGGTACAACAGGCTTCTCCTCTTGGGCAGATGAAGAATCCACATGAATTGCAATGGATTCACTCCACTTCTGTCATCAGACCACAGTCATGCCCAAAAGGAGACTATCCTCCTCTCTGTTCCTTGTGTCCTCAAGCAGAAACAATTTGGTCCCACTCTGAGTCTGTTTCCCCACCTGTAAGAGAGAGCCGATGTCAGCAGGAGGAGCAGGTGTGGGTTAAAATCCAGGGGTCCCAGCACGCAGAACCTGTGTCTCTGTTCTGGCTTGTCATAGCCAGCTGAGGTCCCCGAGGGCCTCCGTTCTTCTCCCTGCTATTAGTGGCATCTCCTAGCCCAACCCCGCTTTCCAAACCTTTCCCTGGTGACACCATCTTCTCCCACAGTTCGGGGGCCTAGTTGATGAATCTCAGGCATTTGGCCTGAGCCTGAAGGAACCCGGCAAGTTCATGGAATATGCAGTCTTTGACGGCATCCTGGGCCTGGGCTACCCCAGCCTTGGCCTCCAAGGGATCACCCCCGTCTTCGACAACCTGTGGAAACAAGGTCTCATTTCTGAGGAGCTCTTCGCCTTCTACTTGAGCAAGTAAGTCTGGGTGGGATGAGTTCTTTGTCCAAATCAGCCGTAAGATGCTTCCAGTCACATGAAAAATTGGAAACTACTTGATCTTGAAGTTTCTGGAGAGATAGCCTCATCTAGCAGGGAGCAAACTATGGCGGCGGGGGGGAGGGGCCTCTGGCCCACCCCCTGTTTTTGTAAATAAAGTTTTATTAAGAGGTAACCGCACTCATTCATTTCCATCTGGTCTGTGGCTGTTTCCATCTCGTCCACAACGGCGGCATGAAACAGTCACAAGAGCTATCCTCTGGCAGCAAAGCCTAAAATCATGGCGATCTGGCCCTTCACAAGTAAACTCTGCTGATCCCTGCAATCTAAGTCCCTCATTTGACCAATGGGGGAAACAAGGCTCAGAGGGGAGATTTGCACAAGACTGCCCAGGAAGGGGACTATCCACGGGCTGTAGCAAAGGCCTCTCTGGGCCGAGGCCTCTGGAATGGGAGAGAGCCAGGCTACAGAGCAGTCCCAGGCAGAGGGAAAAACCTGTGCCATGGTCAGAAGGAGCACCTAAGGCCCAGCGAGGGAGCCAGTGGGGCTGGAGCACTGGGGAGGAGGGAGTGGAAATGGAGCCTGGCAGGGAGACAGGGGCAAGGTTCCCCTGAGGTTCTGCACCCACCCCCCACACTTACATCTTAGCACGCTCCCAAGAGCTGCTACATAATTTGCAGGAACCGTGCAAAATGAAAATAGGAGGCCCCTTGTTTTACAAGTATTAGGAATTTCAAAGAAGGGACAGCAGAGAGGTGGGGCTGTGCAGCCCGCACCCTGTGTGAGCCTAGACACTCGGCTTTGCTGAAAGAGGACAGGCCAGACCTCTCTGGCTGACGCGGCCCCTGACCACAGAGCCAAGTGCTCTGATCGCCGAAGGGGACTGGCAGAGGGGGTGGTCAGAGCCAGCCCAGGTTCGGACTCAGCTTCACCCTCTACTAGCCAGACCTCCGCCCCGCCGTGCTGCAACCTTCCTGTCTGTAGAATAGAGAGCAGAGGAGAGCCTACCCTATGGGGCTTTGTGACGTGTGAGCCATGAGAAGCGCCCCCTTGGACGGTGCCTGGTGTGTTGCTAAGCTTGAAAAAAGCTACCACCCCCCAGTTATTCTCCCCTCACAATGAGCCCTTTCCCACTGCCCCCCTCAGAAAGGAGGAAGAGGGCAGCATGGTGATGTTCGGTGGTGTGAACCACTCCTACTACAGTGGAGACCTCAACTGGGTGCCCGTCTCCAGACCCCTCTACTGGCAGTTAACCATGGACAGGTAAGCCTGCTCTCTGAGGGCAGCCCCAGGTCATGCCCGCACACATGCACACAGAAACACACACACACACACATACATCACCCACAGGTTCTGATAGCCCTGCGCCTACTGACAAGTTCCAGATACCAGATACCAGCAGACAAAAGCTTGAGTCCTGCCCCTTCCTGTCATTCTCAGCACCTGCTCAGAGAACCTCCATCTTCACTGCGTGGGCCCCATAACGAGCCAGACACCAGAGAGGGGTCTCTCATCCCTCCCTCACTTACTGGTTCATTCATTCATTCAACAAAAATATGTCGAGAGGTGTTAAGGACAGAAACTGCTCCTACAGCGCTTGCCATCTAGCAGGGCAGATGTACCTGAAACAAGTCAGACAAACAGTGAATTACCATTTTGATACATGCCAGAAATGAGTAAACGTATGCCGAGGTGACTGAGAAAGGAGGCTGACTGAGTCTGGGGGAAAGGCTTCCCTAAAAAAGTGACAGTGAAGCTGGAACCTGGAAGAAGAGGAGAAATTAGCCAGACAAAGGGAGTGAGGATGGTTCTAGAAAGGGGTACCAGCATATGCAAAGGCCCTGAGGCACAAGAGAGCTTGGGACATTCAAGAACTGAAGGAAGTCCAAGGTCAGTATGATCAGAGCAAAGGGAAACAGCTGGCAAGCATGTGCTGAAGGACTGTTCTGGAGATAGCCAGGGAGAGTGCAGTAGTGACAGGAGCCCCCAGTGTGATCCTGATACCTAATTTATCCCCCTGTCTCTCAGCATCTCCATGAACGGGAAGGTTATTGCTTGTGATGGTGGCTGTGAGGCCATTATTGACACCGGAACCTCGTTGCTGATCGGCCCACCTGACGTTGTCTTCAACATCCAGAAGATCATTGATGCCGAGCAGTCCTACAGTGGCGAGGTGATGGGTCATGCCACAGGGACACTCTGGGGCTCTCCAGATATGGAAGAATTGGCTGGGCCAAACTTCTCTCTCCCTCTTTCTCTGACAGTACATGATTAACTGTACCGCCATCAACACTCTGCCTGACATCGTCTTCACCATCAACGGCGTCGACTACCCAGTGCCAGCCAGTGCCTACATCCGGGAGGTAAGGACACAACCCTGGGGTCTGGTCCTCAAATCTGGGACTTGCAGGAATGTGGCACAGCAGCAGGGGGGAAGACGCCCCCCCTGGAGGCCAAGCCACACCATTGCAGATGCTGCTGGGTGGCCACGAAGGGCCTCCCTGAGGCTGGGAAGGCTGCTTAGAGAGGGGCTGAGCACAGTCTTAGGGAGCAGGTCAGGGGGAGGAGAGAAGGAATGGCATTCTCCGCAGAGGGGAACAGCCCAGCCTGAGTACAGGAAAGACACAGCGGAGAGTGAGGGGAGCCGCAGGCAGTTCTGGTTCCTGGCTGCCCCCGGCCGCCCCGCACTTCTGCAGCTGCTGAGACAGCCACGTGGCTCCCGGGAAGGGAGGACGATGGAGCGGAGAAGGGCTGGCGCTGAAGGCGGGCAGCAGGTGAGGGCTCGGGCTGACCGGTGACTTTCCGTCTCCTCCAGGATCACCAGGGCACCTGCTACAGCAACTTTGATGAAGGCACAGGCGGCCTCTTGCTCTCGGACTCCTGGATTCTGGGTGATGTCTTCCTGAGGCTGTATTTTACCGTCTTCGATCGCGCCAACAACACGATTGGCTTGGCTCCGGCCGTGTAAATGCAGGCGCTGCTTCAGGACGCAGCCACACCCGCCCCGCACACGCGCGCGTGTGTGCACACACACACGCACTCACTCGGGGCATTCCTGCCCCAGGGCCAGCCGGAGCTCCGTCTGGGGCTCTGCAAAGCCCGCTCTCAGAAGAGAATAAAAGACCTCATTTTCCATAGTGCTGACGTGAACGAGCGCCTCTCTTTGGATCGGGGTGGGGGTTGCATCGGAATCGGGCACGACTCCAAATCTAGCGGGTACCGCCCGTGAGGGGAGCCCAGCGCCAGCTGGGGGAGCTACCGGAAGGCTCCTGGGGACCCAGGATGCAAGAGCCAGAGCAGGTCCACAGGGCTCGGTGACCCAGGAAATCAAAACCATCTGCTCATTCTTTCTCTCCCTTCCTCTTTCCCTTCTGTCATCTTTGATCCTCTTCGCCCTGCGAGTTTCTTTCCTCAGTCTTCTACGAGCGGTGAAAGACCTCACTCCTGCCCGCCTCGGGGATTTCTAGCCTTAAGGGATGCAAAGCCAAAGGAAGAAACCCTGGAGGGCAGCTTAGTATCCGGGAAGGCTCTGATTGGTCCAACTCGGGTCATGTGTCCAGCCCTCGCCCAGCCCTTGAGGGCTGGACCTGGGGTACTCTGATTGGCTCTTCTTGGTCATGTGGCCTCACCGGGGCTGTGGGCGTGATTGACAGTTTCTGACCCAACCACCGGGCCGTGTGAGCTGAGGAGGGATAGTCCCTAAAAGAAGGGGCAGACGTGTGTTGTAGACGGATGGGCAAGTTCGTGACTACGTCCCCAGCAGCCACCACCTCCACATTTAGAGGCATGGTAAAGGATCCTAAAAATAGATTCTATTCTGCTGACCGCAAAAGGCCGGCTGGCCGTGGCCTTGCACTGCAGAGTGACGCCCTTCAAACTCGGATGGTTCCACTCTGGCCCCCCCATGCAAGGCAGGCAAAGGACTCCTGCCACCAACTCGCTGCCACCCACACCCACGGTGTCCTTTCCAGTCCTGCTTCCCAAGGCCTGGACCCACGTGGACACGTGGACGCCTGAGCCCTCCCCACCCCCTCGGAAGCCCAGCAGGGCCCTTCCCTTGCCTTCTGAGACTGTCCTGGGGAGACTTGACTCCATGCCAAAGGGGACCCGGGGTGCACAGAGCCTTCAGCCTCCCAGAGCATGCCAGCCTGAGCCTCCTCCAGGCACACGGCCATCACACCATTTGGTGTGAGCTGCCATGGTCTGGGAAGTTCGGGGTGAAGGCATCACTTCCTACCACCTGGAGACCTCAGGTGGAGGCGCAGGATGGGGACAGCAGGAGTCCTAAGGCAGAGGGAGGGAGGGAGGCCCAGACTGAGGAAGGCATCAAAGGTAGAAAACAACACGCTGTCCCAGCCCTTCGTGCTGCCATTATTCCAGTGGGACAGACATCAGTGACAGTGATGTTTCTTCCTCCTGCATCCTTTCCTTTGCCACACATTTACTGAGCACCTACTATGTGCCAGGCCCTGTCGGGGACCCCTGGATAGAAGGCCAAGGTAGAGACAAATGAGAACGCCCACCCATGAGGGCCAATGGGGGAACAATAGAGGTGGTAGTAGGAGGCTGGAGGACTGATGGGCTTTCTCTCGCGGAGCCAGGATAAGGGTTGTGGGGGTTGGCATTGACCTCAGTCTTGCCGCCCGAGCCAGAAACAGCCCCAAGCCCTGCAATGACCACCCGTAGGAGATCCGCTGTGTGTCCAGTTACAGCTCAGCCTCTTCGGAAGGGCAGAGGGATATGATCACGTGCAGGGAAGCCAAAAGAGGACTAGATGCCGAGCTGATGGAGGGTAAGTCCAGAATCGGTCATGTTTTCAAACAATAAAAATCTAAAATTTAATGAAGACTCCGTGGTATACAGTTTGTAACCTCATTTTCCAAGTGGGTCTTCATGGAATCATTGGCCACTTCTCTCTTGGTCAGAAGCCACCCATAAGAGCAAAAATAATAGGTCCAGTTAATTGCCTGTGCTCACTGTCACCCCGCGAGCCCCTGAGAGGCAGGAAATGTCACCCTGAAAATTGTACAGATGAGGAGGATGTCCGAGCTCCTGGCTCCAGCTCCCAGGGACAGACACATACGAGGCCTCAGGAAAGACACGTTGAATAAAGGAATAGATGAATCAGGTAGTGTTCCCACTAGCCCATGCTGCTGCATCCACAGCGGGAGACGTCTGGCATCAGCGTGGCTTACTGCCATTACTTCAACCATAAAAGGCGGGGCTTTGCTCCGCTGGACGAGTCCAAGCTCAAAGCTGGAGCTGGTGCCTTTTAATGAACCGAACGTTCGTCGGTGCTCTGTATGTGTAGCCTGTGCCACCAACATGGGCATAAATTCTGATCTTCAAAGTGAAAATCCCCTCCTCTCCCCACTCCCCCCACCCCGGCGGCCTCCACTTTGATCCTTTACCAACTGCATCCGCCCCCCAAGGGACTTACAGAGCCTTTGGTGAGAGAGGATGGAGAGAAAAAGGACAAAGATTGCCCTTGAACACTTCTTGTAAGAATGTAAATTGGTACCATCTTTTTAGAGATGATTTGTCCTTAAAATAAAAGGGGGGGGGGGTAGCTAAGCGTTATTGTATGAAAGAGAAAGGCTTCCGACAGAGAAAAGAGGATGGGTTTGCTGGAACAAATAAATCCAGTCCCTTGGAAAATCCATCCCGGAACAGACTGTGACGTGCTGACACCTAGTGGCCAAAGTGGATATTGCACACGCACGCTTCCAGGTCACTGTTGGAGCTGTCTGTGCAGGTCCCTCTACTTACTTGAGTGGCTCTTTGGCAACATGAAACCATTATCACATCCACTCTCTCACCTTTAGAACTGCTAATCCCTGTTCATACTTAGACAATATATTCCAGATTTTACATATATAAATGTATTTTTATTTTTATTTATATATTACTAAAAATTATGTATTAGTTATGCATATTTTCCCAGGGAAGCTATACTAATAAAAGTTGGAAACTGACGTATAAAGAAACATGTACCCACGGGATGCCTGGGTGGCTCGGTCGTTAAGCGTCTGCCTTCACCTCAGGTCATGATCCCGGGGTCCTGATCTGAAGTCCCGCATCCGGCTCCCAGCTCAGCAGGAAAGCCTGCTTCTCCCTCTCCCACTCCCCCTGCTTGTGTTCCCTCTCTCGCTGTCTCTCTCTCTCTCTTTCTGCGTCAAATAAAAAACTAAAATCCTAAAAAGAAAAAAAAAAAAAGAAAGAAGCATGCAGCCGGAATCATGGGTCCCTCCTCCCTTACCATCTTCAGGTGTGTACTCCACCTCCTGGCGGGGTAGGGTTGGGGGCGCTTCACTGGCACCTGTCTCTACAGTGTCAACTCTGGCTGACACTCCCTATCCCCTTCCTTGTTCTCGCTTCCCTCCAATATCACCATGTGACACGCAATATAACGTATTTATTTCTCTGTCATCTTCCCTGGAGTGGAATTTTGTGAGGGAGGCATTTGGGTCTATCTTGTTCCTTGATAGATCCCCGGTGCTAAGTTAGGGCTCGGGACATGCGAGATGCTCCATGTATATTCTGGGATAAATGTTAAAAACGTGAAAGAAGACCACATCGTCAGGTGCCTGGGTGGCTCAGTGGGTTAGGCCGCTGCCTTCGGCTCAGGTCGTGATCTCAGGGTCCTGGGATCGAGTCCCGCATCAGGCTTGCTGCTCAGCAGGGAGTCTGCTCCTCCCCCCTACACTCTGCCTGCCTCCCTGCCTACTTGTGATCTCTCTCTGTGTCAACTAAATAAATAAAATGTTTTAAAAAAAAAGACAAGAAAACCACTTCATTGATTCACGCGGAGTACAACTCTGCAGAACCAGGAAGTGGGCACGTTGCCAACTGTTACCAGTTGGCTCGGGCTGCCATGACGAATAGCGTGGGCTGGGGCTGGGGAAGACTCACACAACAGAAATTCATTTTCTCACAGTCTTAGAGGCTGGAAGTCCGAGGTTAAGGTGGCAGCAGTGTTGTTTCTTCCCAAGCCTCTCTGCTTGGCTTGTAGGTGGCCACCTTCTTCTGGTATCTTCCCATGGTCTTCCCCCTGTGTGTGTCTGGGTGTTAATCTCCTCTTTTTTATTTTTTAAGATTGATTGATTTATTTGAGAGAGATAGCATGAGCAGGGTGAGGGGCAGAGGGAGAGAAAGAGAGGATCCCACACAGATTCCCCTCTGAATGCAGTACCCCACAATGGGCTTGACCTCACGACCCATGCAATCATGATCTGAGCTGAAATCAAGAGTCGGACGCTACACGGACTGAGCCACGCAGGTGCCCCTAATCTCCTCTTCTTATAAGGACACAGTCAGATCAGATGAGGGCCACCCGTATGTCCTGATTTCACCTTTTTTTTAAAGATTTTATTTATTTACTTGACAGAGAGATCACAAGTAGGCAGAGAGGCAGGCAGAGAGAGAGGGGGGAAGCAGGCTCCCTGTTGAGCAGAGTGCTCAAGGTGGGGCTCAATCCCAGGACCCTGAGATCATGACCTGAGCCAAGGGCAGAGACTTAACCAACTGACCCACTGAGGTGCCCCAGTCCTGATTTCATCTAAATCACTTCTTTAAGTACTCTGACTCCAAATACAGTCACATTCAACAATTCTGGGGACGAGGACTTCAAACACATGAAAACACTGGGGGAGGGGGAAATCATTCAGCCCACTACACAGATAAACACAAAAGCTGCTGGGTTGTGTCAAAAAAAATACAGGAGTCGGCTGAAAGGGGCTCCAGGGGCCAAGCCCAAAACAATCAAGCATGAAAAGTAAGAAAACTAATACCGGATTTAACTCACCGAATAAAATAAGAATCTCTGAGTCCATACTGATCAATAAATACAAAGAGATCCATGAATGCATAGGGTGAGGGACAGCTCGTCGCCACCATAGGCTGCCAATCGAACAATGTCAACGAAAATTTTCACTCTGCAGCCATCACTTTAATGATCAGTTCACGCACCAACCTGAAGGGTTGCTTTGACTTGGGTGAAGGTCTCACAGGGAGCAGCCTATTTGCACAGTCACAGAGCACCTCCCTACAGAACAACTTAGTAATCCCAGCGCCAGAACCACATGGACGATCTGGACAGCAGGTGCCACCCTTAACCACGTCACCAAAGTCAGCAGCACCCAGCATGAGACAGATGAACCCCCAGTGCCCCTGTGACATTCCTGAAAAAAAAAAAACAAAAAAAAAACCAGAACCTGGATCTAAAAGTAAGAGTACCTCAAACAAACCCAAATCCAGGTACATTCTGCAAAACCAGCCGGTGCTCTTCAAAACTGTCCGTGTCAAGAACAACAAAAGGCAGGCCAAGGGGCTATTCCAGACTGAAGGGACGTGAAGAGACCAGGCAACCAAAAATAAGGCATGGTCTTGGATTGAAAGCTGGGTCAGGAGAGAAAAAAAAAAAATCACTGAAATGGGACAATCTTAGGACAGCCGGTGAATTTGAATACACACTGTGTGTCAGGTTGTGTTAGGCTCGTGTCAATGTTAAATTTCCTCAATATGATCATTGCGTTGTGGTTATGTAAGCCAATGTCTTTGTTCTTTGGAGATATGCACTAAAGATTTAGGAGTGAAGGGCCATGATGTCTGCAACTGACTCAAACTATTTAACCAAAATTATGCTCCGCGTGTGTGTGTGTGTGTGTGTGTGTGTGTGTGTGTGCGCTCGCGCACGTGTGTATAGACAGAGCAAAAATGGAAAAACGTTAATAACGGGGGAACCTGGGTGAAGTATATATGGGAATTTGCGGCACTAGCCTGGCAAATCTGGACATCTGAGATATTTTCAAAATAAAAAGTTTTGAAATTTGCAAATGGTTTCATGCTTGGTGCCAGGGGCGAGACAGCCCCAGGGCTGCAGGGGAAGGGATGGTGGCTTACCTGAGCCAGCCCTGGGACAGAGAACAGCTTCCTGCGAGAAGGGTGACTGGTGAGGCAGGCACACCAGCAGGGGGATTTTCAAGCCTCCAGGCAGACCCCGAAGCCTCCTCTACCTGTCCTAGTGATCATAAGATTCTTACAGAGGGTCTGTCGGGATGCCTAGCCATTCGCCCAATGTCTACTCTGTGCCAGTTTCAACTGCCTGTAAAAAGTTGATTCTCCTTGGGAATCTTAGGCTACTCTCCTTAAGACTGTTCAAATGCCTCCTCCTCCATGACGACCTCCCAGATGCTCCCTGAAACTGAGCTCTTTTTTCTAAATGGTCTATATAGCACCTTGTCTCTTTTCGGTATCCTGCTCTACTTAAGTATTACGATCATTTTCTGCCTATTATTTTAGTAATGTAAGTCTGGGTCTTATGCCTCCCACTCAGATGTGAACCGAGTGGAGGCAAAATTCATGGCTACTTTGTCTCCCGCAGGCCTAATGCCCAGCACGCGGAATGAATGAGGAGATGGACCAGGCCAAGGACTCATGGGGTATCTGGGGGCTCAGGGACCAGTCCAAGGTGGGCAATGCAAAGCAGGAAGAGGGTCTAGAAAGATGGCAGAGGTTTCTCAGGCATTCACGGCCTCACCGCCCCCCGCTAGGCCAAGGCAGGAAGGCCCGCGCGCTCCTGCCACAGGTCACCCGGCTGGATGCTCCGGCTGCTTCAAGAACAGCTTTTCTCATCAGGAGCCGGAGGCCCAGGTCAAGGGTTTTAAATACCCTCCGGCCACTTCCCCAGCTCCTTCCACTGTAACCAAACATGATAAAGTCCCAGGTCCGAAGCCGAGACCCAGGTCACCACCAGAAAGAACAGGGCCTCGATCAGATCAGATTGGATCAGAACAGACACGGAGGATCGGGGCCAGAGGTGTGCTCACCAGGGAGCTACGTGGCGTTCGGAGGATAAAAGAGCTGGTGCCCTGTGGGGCAAGACTCATTATCAGCAACCTTGACCTCTGTTCCCAGCAGGAGTTCACCTCAGGCCAGGAGGCAGCTCCAGCTCCCAGGAGGCACCCTGAAG
This sequence comes from Mustela nigripes, assembly GCF_022355385.1. Taxonomy (NCBI): domain Eukaryota; kingdom Metazoa; phylum Chordata; class Mammalia; order Carnivora; family Mustelidae; genus Mustela; species Mustela nigripes. Next base: position 10,023,439 of record NC_081557.1, on the reverse strand, counting down.
TGGAATGGGAGAGACGGTGAGGGGCAGAGGGGCTTTCTGAGAATCCCTCTGTCCCTCTGCGGGACTTCAGGCCAGCTCCTTGGTTATGCTCCAGTTCCCAAGAATTTTCCATACCCTTGTTAACCTCTCTATCCTCTGCCACCCCACCCCCAGGCTCCAAACATGGCCTTGTCTGCTTCCAGTTAACCCTTGTTCTGCCCGTTTCCGAACGCCTGTCTCCCCCAAGCCCTTCTCTTGCATTTTACCCAAAGCTGGGCTGGAGGCTCCAGACCAGGCTTCTGCCTTCCAAGGATTCTGCATGAGCACGTCCCTACCACCCCCACCCCAGAAGGACTGTCTCCTTTCTGCCTTCTGACCGTGCTCAAGAGCCTGGACCACCGTGCCCAGTGTCCACAGACTTAGGGCTGTCAGGGTCCCCATGCTCCGGGCCCCTGAAAGCCAGCGGGCTCCTGCTGCTCTCGGCCGACTCACCACTCATTCGTGCTTTCATTCACTTGATCTACACGGGATGTCGATTCTGCACCAACTACCAGTGGCATCCCAGCTTCTGCTTACATACCTCCCCTGGGGCAGAGCTCATTACCTCCATGCTCCTTATCCATAGTCAACAACTCCATTTGCTTGAGTAGAACTTCTCCCCCTGACTGGGCCCCAGGGATGAACTGTGGGAGTTCTGAAATTGGGGGTCTGTCTGGGTGTGTGTCTTCTCAGGAAAGTGGCAGTAAATGCTTACAAGGCTAGGCTCAGACTCCAGACAACCCGGGTTTGAACCTCAGCTCTGCCCCCCCGCCAGCTGTGAACTTCTGTAACCTTGAACCTGTCACTGGACCTCTCAGCATCCTACCAGTAAGACATGCAGAGCGGGGAGCCCTTACTCGCAGGGTTGCTGAGATGAGACTTAATTCCCGTCACACACTTGCTTTTATACCTGTCAGCCATTATCACGCTCATAGGTGTCTATGCCTTACTGTCACTGGCCCTGATCTGCCTCTTGGTCCCAGGGGCTGGCCTGGGTGGGAGGGGCTTTGTTCCACCTGCCCCACGGGAGGTGAACAGCGCCGGATGAGTGTCCTATCTCCCACGAGCCATTTGCCAGCCCTCCTAGGTCTGGAAACCAAACCAACCCATTTAGAAATACACTTTCTTTTTTTTTAAGATTTTATTTATTTATTTGTCAGAAAAAGAGAGAGATTGAGACAGAGAGAGCACAAGCAGGGGAAGTGGCGGGCTGAGGGAGAAGCAGGCTCCCCGCTGAGCAAGGAGCCTGACGCCGGACTCGATCCCATGACCCCAGGATCATGACGTGAGGCAGATGCTTAACCATCCAGGAGTCCCAAAATTCCCTTTCCTTAGTGGATAAGGAGGATCCAGAGCCAGAATGGACTACCTGCTTTTTCATTTCTTTTATTGTAAATCATAACCAATATGTAAATAAGTTTTAAGGACAAATACATGATTTAACACATTATCATGAAACACTTAAGTGACCCCACACAGGCCAAGAAATAGAACACGCCAGCCCCCAGAAGGTCTCACAGGTCTCCATCCAAGAGAACTTTCACCCCTACTATCCCAAAATGCTCAGGCCCAGTCGGCCTCAGACCCTCTGAGCAGAGGAGCCAAGTTCGCCAGCTCTGCCTTCTGCTTCTCTGCACTGTAGGCAAGCTGCTGAACCTCTCTGAGCCTCAGTTTGCCAGCTATAAATCTGTGAAATGGTGCCATGTAGTCCTGGGTCTATCTCCCGGGGGAGATCTCATGCTGGCATAGGGGTACCTGGCCCTGCACGGGCAAGTGCTTGGCCCCTGAAGACAATTACTTTTACTAATTTGGGTGGGGACAGCCATCAGGGGGAGATTTCTAGGAGGGTTCTTCTCCCCCAAACTCCAAATCTACAAATGAGATAGAAACGCAAGAGGTAAGGTTGAGAAGACCCTTCGTTTCATGGGTTTTTCCAAACTGTGTACCTTTGATTCCCAGGGTTTCCATAGGAATGTCTCCACTCTGTTGCCCAGGCAACTTCGCTGTTCCCCATTTTCTATAATGGCATCGCACACATGTAAGAAGTTATAAAGATATTTTGTCCCTAGACAATTAAACTACTGATGTAAAAGTACAAGTTGCAATGCAAGACAAGAAACCTAACTGGTTTGTTGGTTGTTTTTTTTTTCTTTTTACAATTTTATTTATTTATTTGACAGAGAGAAAGAGCACACAAGCAAGGATGCAGCAGTGGGAGAGGGAGAAGCAGTTTCTCCACTGAGCAGGGAGCTGGATGCGGGACCCGAATCCAGGACCCTGGGATCATGACGAAGCCAAAGGCAGACACTTAACCAACTGACCTACCAAGTTGCCCTTATTTTTTAATTAAAAGTAGGCTCCAGGGGAGCCTGGGTGGCTCAGTGGGTTGAGCCTCTACCTTCGGCTCAGGTCATGATCTCAGGGTGCTGGGGTCAAGCCCCACATTGGGCTCTCTGCTCAGCAGGGAGCCTGCTTCCCCCTCCCTCTCTCTCTGCCTCCTTGTGATCTCTCTGTCAAATAAATAAAATCTTTAATAAATGAATAAATTAAAACAGTCTGCAAAACAGTGTGTTTTGAACCATCTAGCCCCATTTTTATAAAAAATAAATATATTTATTTGCAACATTAATGCTGGATAGTTCTGGATGGAGTTGAGTCACTTTAAAAGTTTTATTTGCCTATTAAGTCATCTACAAGGGACACGTATTATTATAAATGTTATTATAAATGTTATTATAAATTTAATTTCAAAACCCGTGCCCATCCCTAGAGCAATTCCACAGGTCTGGGACTGGGGAGTGTTAAGTGTGTAGTGAGTGTTGTGGGAAGATTGTGTGCCTGGGGCGAGGCCCTGATTGAAAGCCCCTAAGGGACCAGCCGGCCCAACGCTTATCACACCAGCTCGATAACACTTCTCGTGCTTAAATGACCCATTTCAGTCTTGCCAGGATTGGGCTCCTTAGATCTCATTCCATTGTTTGACTTGATATGTTCACGGAACATTTCTGAACACCTGTACCCTTGGCAGGGCGTGCCCTGCCTTGGGGATGCCGTTCCCTCAAAGCCAAGTGCCAGGCAAGGCTAATGGCAAAGCACACAGTGTTGTCTAATCTTTCTTCCATGCCAGTCTGGCATGATGAGATTACCTGGCGTCCCCCCGCCCCCCCGGCAGCCACAGAGTGGGTCTGGCTGGCCATCAGACTTGCTCATGGAGGACACGTGGTCCTGGAGTCGGGGGTCCACTTTCCCTCCCAGGAGCTCCCGTGGGGACCGGACAGAGTGGCTTCCCTGAGTGTCCCCGGGATGGAGGCTGTGTCCGTCATGGAACGTCCACCTGATGCTCTAACCTATGGGCGGGAGCCAGGTGGGTGTGTGTGGGCACCGAGCCTGGCCCGGGGCAATGGTTTCCCAGGATCAGAGCCTCCCGTGGCACGGGTTCTTGTCCCTAAAGTGTCACTATTCGGTTATATGAAACTGTGTTGACCATAACCTCCTGGACTCTAGGAATCATGAAGGGATGACAATAATTTTTAAAATTACGTATCTTGGAGCATTGAGAAAAGCCTGGAGGGCCACGGAAACACCAGCCTTATTGTACAGATGGAGGTCCAGAGTCAGCTCCCTCCTTGTCTGATCGTTCACGTTTCCTGGGCCAAAACCTGATCTGCAGGGCTCTGGAGAGACCCCGAGTGGGGGGACAAGCAGAGGCGGCTACATGTCTCTTCGTGGAGTTTTCAATTGGGGTTCTATTGTACTAGTTTCTATGGTGTGTTAATTAACACAAATTTAGCAACTAGAAACAACTCACGTTCATTATCTCACGGTTTCTGTGGGTCAAGCAACCAGGCTGTGTTAACTGGTCCTCTGTTTCAGTGCCTCCCACAAAGCTGTGGTCAGCGTGTCAGCCAGGGACGTGGTCTTGTCTGGGGTTCACCAGGAGGAGGGTCCGCTTTCTGGCTCCCACGGTTGTCGGCGGGATTTAGCTCCTCGTGGGTTGTCAGACTGGGGCCCTCAGTTCCTTGCAGCCTCCTTCAGGGTGTTAAGATCTCTAATATGGGAAGATTCAGTTACCTTCACCCATCCAAGAGCTTCCCATTAGTGTGATCCAAAGACCTGTCCAGGCGGGAAGGAAAGAGCCCCCCCCCCCCAACACACACCACCACCCTCTCTTGACTTGACCACAAACCCCTTGAAGTCTTGGTATATTTCCATTTTGCTCACGGATGTACCTCCAGCCACTGAAACTACATGCTTACCCAGCACGGAACAGGTGCACAATAAAAACGTACTGAATGAATATGTAAATGACTCCTTCAGGTTCCTGCCGGAGGAGCCTTCCTTCTGCTTCCCAAACATATTTCTCCTCGGTCCGAAGTTCCCTGGTGGGTCCGACAGACAAGCTGTGCCTCCAAAGAGATCCCCGTCTTCGGATTCTAAACCCTGCAACCCTCTAGTATGCCCCGAGGAGCCTGGACACTATCAGTCCCTCCCAAGAGGACCTCACCCACCCCACACTCACCCCCAGGATGAGGTGAGAGAACCCGCCAGCCAATCTGTCATTCTTTGGCTCTGCATCTCCTTTAATGGTATTACAACATCTTATGAAATGAATCCTATGTGTCCCCTCCAGAGCACCCCCACAAGCAGCACCTAGCTCCCAGTTTCCCTCTGCCCCCTCTCTCCTGGGGCTGCCACTGGCTGAACAGGTCCCCGGTGTGAAGTCAAGTGCATTGAGTCTACTGCCCTCTAAGCGTCTACTGCTTTAGAGGGAAACGTACCTTGCCAAGTGTACGACCTAGAGAGAGAGCATTTCCATCTCCCCAAAGTCAACCTCTTCCTCTGGCCTCTCACCTGTGTTCTGTCCCCATTATTCTGCCTTTTCCAGAAGATGGTGTACGTAGAATCTTACACAAGTAGCGTCTTGAGTCTGGCTTCCTTCACTTGGCGTGATGCATGAGACTCAGCCAACAGCTCGTTTCTGTCTGCTGCTGAGCGTTCATCCATCAGGTGGCTCCCCACCATTTTCAGGGGACGACGGAAGGACTTCCAAATTGTTACCAGTTTTTGACAATTACGAAAAAGAACTGTTCTAAACATCTGTGCACATGTCGTTGTGGGGACATATGGTTCTCATTTCTTTTCAGTAAATACCCAAGAGGGGGACGGCTAGGTCAGATGGTAAGTGCACGCTTACTTTATACGATCCTGCTAAGCCTTTTTGCAGAGGGGCCAGACCTCTCGCATGCCCACCTGCCGTGGCGGCCCCGCTCCCCACCAGCACTTGGGAAGGGACAGTCGCTTCCATTTCAGTCCCTGCAAGCGCATGGCAGTTGGGGGCCCGTGGCATCAGCGCCCGTGGCATGGGTGGTGCTGCCGTCGGTTAGGCATCCAACTCTTGGTTTTGGCTCAGGTCATGATCACAGGGTAGGAGAATCGAGCCTCGATTTGGGCTCCCTGCTTTGCATGGAAACTGCTTGAGATGCTCTCCGTCTCCCTCTGCTCCTCTCGCTCATGCTCTCTCTCTCTCTCTCTCTCACATAAATAAATCTTTTAAAAAGAAGTGTGTGATTTGTTAGCACTCCATATTTAATCCTCACAGTGATCCCAAGAAAGTGCTGGGACTCTTACCCCCATTTAATAGATGAGGAAACTGAGTCTCAGAGAGACCAGATCCCTAACCCTGGGTCTTACAGACATTCAGAGGCTGGGCTGGGATTCTAGCCCCAGACCCGGGATCCAGAACCCTTCAAATGATTCCTCCATGGCCTGGAGTAAGCTCAGGTCTGAGAACTGAGGCAGAAGAAGGCCCCGGGAGCCACAGAGAGAGGCCTGGGTTCAAGCTCCCTCGGGCAAGTGGCACAACTTCTCTGCGCCTCAGTCTTCTCATCCGTCAAATGGGGATCATAGCGCTACTCATCATAGTGACCTCGGAGTGAGAGGTCAATAAATCTAAGCTCCCCTGTCTCCTCTACCTGCCGAGGGAGAGGAACACACGGACCATGCCACTCCAGATAAATTAGCAGAGTGGCTAATTCTAGAATCATGGCCCTACTCAGAGTCACATTCCCAAGCTGCTCTTAGCTAAACCCAGCTTGCCTGGGATTAATCAAAACAAGTGCTGAACACACCGAAGCCATTGCAGAAACAAAAGACAAAACACGCATAATGATCTTCGTGGTTCACTCCCCCCAGTCCTGAGGCTTCCCGGACCCTCCCTGTTACCACCCACCCACATTTCCCTTCATCTCCGAGTTGAGAAGTAGGCACAAAAGACTCGGTCCTTCTTTTTTTCTTTTTTAAAAAAAAAATTATGATGCATGGTTTCGGATACACATAACAGATTACACAGGGCATAAAGAATAACGATGAGCACCAAGGTACCCACCCCCCAGGGTAAGACCCAGTTACCTTTGAAGTCCAGATGAGCAGCGCCCCACACACGCCCCGCCCCCACTCCCTCCCCGCCCCCCTCCCCACCCCCGGCCGCTTTGAGCCAGGGTTTCAGCGGGTGCTCCCAGAACTTAGGCAAGCCTTTGTAGGACCATCAGCTCCACCATAGAAGGGCTGAGATCGGCCCACAAATCAGAGTGAGAAAGGCTAGGGGCGGGGGGAGAAAAGACAGAGGAGAGGAAGTGGGTACCAAAACACTTGAAGGTGGAAAACACAGCACAAGGATCCACATTTGGGGACCAAAGATGTCTTACCTGGGAAGTATGCAAAGCGAATGTGCTATGTACTCACCACCCCTGGTCCCAACCTTGAACCACACTCCCCACCTCTCCACATTCACCCTGAGGCATGGCACAAAATTTGGAGCTTTCATAGAATCTGTGTCTCCTGGTAAAACCAGGGATGGCCCAGGGAATCTGCTCTCAAAACAACACCCACAGATAGGGCTTGCTACTACTGACTGGCACCCTCCCTCCTGCTTATCTCTGTCCCCCACAACTGCTGAATCAAAGTTGTCACTCCACTTTGTCCATTGACAAAGCCCCACGAGGTAGAGAATCTTATGGGTTGATAAACATCCTCTTCCAAGAAGAAGAACCTTCTTCCAAGAAGATTTTTTTTTTTTTTAAGAGGATCCTCTTCTAAGTCATTCACATGCTAGTATGAATTTGCCCAGATAGCTTTGGGCAAATCCACTGGAGCTGATTTGGCCATGTTTTAAGCATGGATCCCCTGGGAGAGTCCGACCCTGGTGGGGTCTCCAAGGTGGAGGCTTCCAGCAACCTGAGAGGGGGAGAGAAGAGCAGTAGGGAGAGAAGGGGCATGAAACGAAAAAGGCGCAGATTTCAATGACAAATGCAGCTGGGTTCAAGTTTGCTTCCTCCAGCAAAGGAAGGCACTATTCTCCCACTCGCTCCAGCCTCTCCCCTTCCTCTGTGCTGCATGCACCCCTTCCCGAGAATCAGCTCAACCGCCATGAGAAACCTTAGGCGAGTCTGACACCCAACAATCCCTCAGGAGGACATTGCTGTGTGAAAATGTGTCCTGAGTCCCGAACCACCAACCTAAGAATGAGCTTCGGGGTAGCAGCTACAGGAACATGGACCATCACTGAGTCAGGGGACTGTTCTCACAGGGGTATCCCCCAGGGGCAGATCAGAGTGCAAGCCCCCTTAATATCTGTTCAGTATTAAGTGAACTTTAGACCAATTTTGTGAAAACATGCAACTTGTCAAGTTTTAATGAATTCCATTATTTAAGGAATAAGCCGCAACTCCATAGCTTGCTCCATCCTCACTGTGGGGGACGGTCACAGTGGAAATCTACTCGATTGGAAACTTCCCGAATGGAGCTGAGGGGCGGGGACAATCTTATCAGGAACTTTTCTGTTTGGGGTTAGGAAAATGGGTGACATTTGGAGGCTGATAAGACTCAGCCCCAAGCCCTTGGACCGTATATAAGGAGCAACTCCTGCCTGCTGCGGTACACTTTCCAGCCTTCAACCCTTCTCTGGAGATCGGGAGCCGAGAAGAACCATGAAGTGGCTGCTGCTGATCACTTTGGTGGCCCTCTCTGAGTGCGCCATCGTCAAGTGAGTCTGGGGGACGCACAGCCCCAGGACCAGCTTCCCGGAGCTGTTTCCTTCTGTTGCTTCTCATGTTCCTTTCTTTGGCCCTCAGGTTTTTCTTCCTGCTTCCCTCATCCAACTTATATCTCCTCCACCACCTCCAGCCTCCCTTTTTGTCTCCCTCTGCCCTTTTGGGGAAGCAGCATGGCTGACATGGGTCTTGAGTCCTGCCCGGGCTGGGTTCCCAGCTCCAGGACCAGGCCGGGTGACTCTGAGTACCCGCTCAACCTCCTTGCGTTAGTGTGCCAAAAAGAGAAGCGTCTCCCCCCTCAGCTTCTCCTTCCTTCTTCCTCTCTTGGGCCAGCTTCCTTTACCTCCCAAGGCTTCCATGGCACCCCACGAGCAGATTCCTTGTCTAACTACTCTGCCTCCTCCAACCCACCCGTTTGCTCACACTCTGCCACAGGGTTCCCCTGGTCAGAAAGAAGTCCTTGAGAAAGACCCTGTTGGACCATGGGCTCCTAGGGGACTTCCTGAAGAAACACAGCCCCAACCCAGCCAGCAAGTACTTCCCCCAGGAGGCTCCCGTGATGGCCACACAGCCCCTGGAGAACTACATGGACGTGAGTGCCCAGGCTGGCCCCGGAGGACAGAGGTGCTCCCAGGGGTCTTGGATAGTGGGCCAGGGCTCCCAGGCAGGATCTCAGAGGCACAGGGCATGCAGGAAAACTCACAGGCTCTCGCTGGTTCTGTCGTTCATTCATCTAGTGTTCATGCCCTCGTGCCACTCAGTCTAGGAGAGAGAGGTTAGCAGGGACCCTCGGAAACCCCGAACAGTGCCACCAGGCCAAGAGGGAACAGTAAATGTCTCATGCTCAGAGGGTGTGGCCAGGGCAAACACGGACGGAAGAGCCAGGCTTTCCAGGGGACAAGAGAGCTTCCCAGGGGGTGACCACTTGTGCCAGACCCCATGACATTGGGGAACAGAGTGCATTTGAGGAAAACAGGCCAGCGTTCATGGAGAGTAGAGAGCAAGGAAAGGAGGCACAGCGAGGCCTGAGGAGTCAGAGTCTCCTGTAATTGCCACAGAATTTTCGTTTTTGTTTTTTTTTTTTAAGATTTTATTTATTTATTTGACACACAGAGAGAGATCACAAGTAGGCAGAGAGGTAGGCAGGGAGAGAGGGGGAAGCAGGCTCCCCGCTGACCAGAGAGCCCGATGGGGGGCTCGATCCCAGGACCCTGAGATCATGACCTGAGCTGAAGGCAGAGGCTCAAACACTGAGCCCCCCCAGGCACCCGCCACAGAATTGTCTTAACCAGGAGAGTTGACATGACCAGACTGGAGCTTGAGGAAGATCACTATGACTCCCCAGTTTAGGACCCCATCGCCACACCCTGCCCTTTGGTAGATATTACGTGTCACTACTGTGAATGGCCTACGTGTTCCTACTGTGAATGGCCCTGGGCCAAGGGTAGGAGACCAAGCTTCCTGTCGCCCTGGCCCCGAGCTCAGCTCTCATGCTCGCGAGCCACCTGACCTTGGGCAAGTCACTTACCTTCTCCACTTGCTTGTCTGCAAAACGGAACCACTAAAATCTATCATCGTGGTGTCGTTGCAAGTAATGGAGGCAATAATGCTTTTCAGAGTGCTTAGCACAGGGCCTGGACCTTTGTAAGGGCTTGGTAAAGTTGGCTCACCTGTTCACTTGACAAATTCGTATGGAGCACCTACTCTGTGCACGGAGCTAAGGAAGCAGTGGAGAAGAAGTGATGTTCTCAGAGCTTATAGTCTAGAGGGAAAGACAAGTTAGAGACAAATAAATGTAAGATAATTTCAGAGAATGACAAGGATCACAAATTAAATATTGAGTAAGGGGGAGAAGAAAGACGGAGGGGGCAAATGCAGATAGAGGAGTCAGGGAGGGCCTCTGGGCAGAGGGGACATTTCACTGGAGCTCTGAATGAGTGATGAGGAGGAGCCAGCCAGGGAAAGATCCAGAATAAACATCTTCCTCACACAAGAAATAGCTAGTGCACAGGCCCTAGGAGGGGGAGGAGCTCATCATCATCCAAGAGCCACAAGACCAGCGGGGCTGGAACAGAGCTGGCGAGGGAGAAGGGACTGCCACTTTTGTGCCCTTTCTTGAGCCTGCCACCCACACCTAGATTTAGGAATCTGACATCTCCAGGGGTCCTCTTCGTTAGGTGACTCATTGATCTCCCCGACGACAATTTACTGAAGAAGCACTTCAGCATGTACTCTGATGGGTGCAGTCAGGCCCCACCCCTTTCCAAGAACGTGCATTCTCTAGGAAAATGAGATTAAGATATACAAGACAAGAGCTGAAGAGGGGACAGTAGATTATCACTGGGTGTTCATGGTGCTTAGAAGAGAACAGTGAGGATAACGGGGGAGCAACCAAGGAAGGCTTCCAGGAGGAGGGGAGACCGGGCTGGGCCTTGAAGAATGGATGCACTGGGCAGGGAGAGAAGAGCTAAGAGAACAGTGAAGGGAAATTCTGGAAGGTGGGTGGAGGCGCCAACCCAGACACAGTCCGCAGGGACGCCGGGCCGTGGGGTCCCAGCGAACGGTGTGCTCAGTGAACTGTGCCTCCCCACCCCGTCCTGACAGATGGAGTACTTCGGCACCATCGGCATCGGCACCCCCCCTCAGGAGTTCACTGTGATCTTCGACACCGGCTCCTCCAACCTCTGGGTGCCCTCCGTCTACTGCTCCAGTCCTGCCTGCTGTGAGTTCGTGGACCCTCCCCACCTGGGCTTCCAGGCACCAACCCATCGGGGAGCCCAGAACACCCAGGGCTGCAAATAGGTCCATTTTCAAGCTGGGGGGTGGGGCTTGGGTGTCAATCAGGGATTCACGCCACAGGCATTAACTGAGCACCTATTATGTGCCAAGCCCTGGGCTTAGGTGCCCAAAGATTGGGGGGTGAATCACGTGTGGTCTCTGCCCTCCGGGACATCAACCCACTTGCAGAGAGAAGCGTGAAGGTGTTTAGCACCGTGGGTGGCCATGAGGCTGCTCTGCTCAGGGGAGAAATCAGGAGGACTTCCAGGAGGAGGGGAGACCAGGATGTCCTTGGCAACCTCCCGTCCGGGACAGGGTCCCAACCGGCCCAACTAGACAGAAGCAGAAACTGGGATTCTTAGGCTCTAAAGTTCAGGGGAGAGGTGACTTTTCTCCTCCAAAGCCCACCCAGAAACAAGGCCCCCACCCTAGGAAGACCCTCTCAGCCCATGACTCTTGCTCTGCTTTTTGAGTGTAATGTAGTTACTTCTCGCCCTGGCAGCCAACCACAAGCGCTTCAACCCTCAGCAGTCCTCCACCTACGAGAGCACCAGCCAGACAGTCTCCATCGCCTACGGCACCGGCAGCATGACAGGCATCCTGGGCTATGACACCGTCCAGGTGAGCACCTGACGGCCGGCCACCCGCCCAACCCTGAAGCCGTCTTCCCAGGACCCTGGGGAGCACAGTGCACCCCCACCCCGAGCAAGCTTATTCAAGCAATGTGGGTCTCGGTGACCACAAAAGTAACCTGAGAAGGATGTGGGAAGCAAAAGTGGCAAAGATGTCACAGACTTTCCCAGGTGGGGCAGTGGTGGGTAAGGCCAGGAGCCATTGGCCAACCTCCGCACCCACAAGTTGAAGGCTGGGCAGGGGACAGGAGCAGAAGACAAAAAGGCCCAGTTCTCCTTCAGCACATCCTCCCCCTTTTCACGCCCCTCCTGCAGCCCTCCCCACACCCCCAGGAGAACTCCACAAGCCCCGCCCCCCCCACCCCCCGCGGGGTGATGCAGGGGTCAAGGGCTCTGACTTGCCTGGGGTCTGCTTTGCATCCAGTCGTCAGAAACACACACACACACACTGTGACCATCTGCTCGGCCCCAAATTCTCACTCTTCGTCTCCGACCGAGGCCATCTGGAGACCCGTAACAAGCATTCCTGGAGCCAGTCCTTCCCCCTTCCTTCCAGCCCGCTGCCTGAGAAGCGGGGTCCTACTCGAAATGAAGCGGGGATACTCTGGGCCCACGGCGGGCGCCCCACTGCGCTCCGTCAACACATGCTGATGGAGAACATCTTGGTTTCCCCCAATTCAGGTTGGAGGCATCTCAGACACCAACCAGATCTTCGGCCTGAGCGAGACTGAGCCCGGCTCCTTCCTGTACTACGCTCCCTTCGACGGCATCCTGGGTCTGGCCTACCCCCAGATTGCATCTTCCGGGGCTACCCCTGTCTTCGACAACATGTGGAACCAGGGGCTGGTTTCCCAGGACCTCTTCTCCGTCTACCTAAGCAGGTAAGTTGGGCGGGGCTGGGGTGGGGGGGGGGTTGGTCACAGCCGCCTGGCCCAGCCCAGCTGTCCAGGGCTGGGTGGGGTGGGCGGGGTCTCAGCCTGCAAGGGATTTGAAAGGTCAAGGTCCGAGTCTCAAGAGGTAAATCTTGGAGACGAAGGTGTCAAATCCCTCCCTGACCAACTTCCTTCCTTCGTCTTGTTTTACCAGTGTGACTTTTGTCGCCTTGACTTATATGATCAAACCTCGTTAGCCATTTGCTCCCAGCACCAGCCCCGCTCGTGGCTGGCCCCCAGGAGTGGATTAAGTGAATCCACTTAAAATGGGGGCCAAAATTCCATAGCAAAAAAATGAGAATAGGACTTATGTTTTGAACAAGGGAATTTTAACTGACGAGAGCAAGTTTCTTCTGTTAGTTAACAAAATCCACGTTCCGGTTATGACTATGAATTAATTAGAAGAATGAGTAAAGAATACGCCAAGGGCTGGTTTCGCTGAGCAAAGTTTTATGCAAGAATATCAGAGGGTGTCATCAGTTTCCTCGAGACACTCAGCCTTCCTCCGACACATCCTGCTCTCTCGAAGCGCTTTGCCATGTTCTCCCGGAGTGGCTAACTGTTCTGCTGTAACCTCATTGGGTCGCGCTGTACAGGTGGACGTTTGCCGGGAGGCAGGGTGGGGTTAGCCCGTTGTATCCGTGGCCAGTTCTTCCCTGGTTAATTTCCTATCTTCGCCCACCTTTGCTTCCCTGTCTGACCCGAAAGTGCAGAGATTTAGAAAACAAATGTCCCAGGAACCAGGACTCCTGCAATTTACAACAGGAGCAGCCATTCCTCCGTGTCTGCCCTTGGCCACTTGATATTCCCGTCGGCTCGTACACAGAACCTGTCTTTATGGCTACTTCGGTATTTATCTTATTTCTCCGACCAATCAGGGCCTTCTCCATCACAATCACTCTGGACATTTTAGACCAGAGAATTCTTTATTGCTGGGGGGCTGTCCTGTGCATTGCGGGATGGTTAGCAGCTTCCCTGGCCTGTCTACTGGCTTTCAATAGCACCCCCTTACCCCTTCCAAATCACGACAATCAAAAAACATCCCAGGTGTTGGCAAACTGGAAACCACCCTTGGCTGAGAGTCAGGAAATTCCATGATCAGGTCCTGACGAGCGGCCACTGTCACGTATTTGCTTCTCTTGAGGTCCCCGCAGCAAGGAGAGCGAACATGGGGTAGAAACCACACACCTTGGAACCAGAAGGACCTAGGCACTCCGTGGCTCCATGGCCGTGTGACCTTGAGGGAGTTGCCTCATGTCTTTGAGCCTCACCGTAAAGTGGAAATGAAAATTTCCACTGTGTCTGTCATACACTTGGCACAGCTCCTGGCGCTGGCAAGAGCCCCATCAAGAATAGCTCTTGGGATGCGCAGAGTAGATATTCGGGTGAATGAATGAATGAATGAATGAGTTTCTGTCTCTCACCTCACTTTCCATAGCAATGACCAGAGTGGCAGCGTGGTGATGTTTGGTGGCATCGATTCTTCTTACTTCACTGGAAACCTGAACTGGGTGCCCGTTTCTGTCGAGGGTTACTGGCAGATCTCCGTGGACAGGTGAGAGCTCTGTGGATGGCCTACACCCTGCCGTGGGCCCTGGTCTCCTTTCCATATAGACCTGTAGTTAACTAAGCTTTCTAGAATCCCCCTCGAACAGCCTGCACAGGGAAATGTACCCCAGGGGAGAACGTGTTGGCCAAGCCAGAGAGACCCCAAGAAAGGCATCTCACTGGAAGAGAAAAGCCACTTTCCTTCAAACAAGCAGGACAATCTCCCAGCATACACATCCACACAGCCCAGCCCCGAGGGGACATTGAACTAGCACACGTCCCTCCCACCCTAGGGTGAAGGGGCTGACTTGTTTCAAGGCATTCCTTTCCACTCTCCCCTTGGGAACCTGCCCCTCCCCCAAGCAGCCTCGTTCCCCAGCTGTCTGTCACCCAGCTGGCCTGCTAGGGGGACCAGCCGCCCAGTTTGGCCCAGGATTGAGCTGTTTCCCTGGACACCAGACTCACGGTACCAAAACCAGGATGGTCCCGAACAAACTGGCACATACTGGTCACCTTGTGTCTGCCCCAGCCCGTCACGTCTTCTGCCTCCTGCCCCTGCTCAGTATCTCCATCAGTCCCTGCCTGTGCTGTCCTCCTCCAGCTCTGCTCCTTCTTGGAAGCCTTCCCTGGCACCACCACCCTGTCCCCTGGCCATGTGTCCTGCTCATTCTGCTCTAGTGCCATCATAACCCATCTTTCCAGACCATGCACTCGCTGCAGCCTGGAACCATGCGGCTGTCCGGTTGTGCATCTCCCGTGCCTAGCACAAAGTGGGTGTTCCATCGATATTTGTGGAGTAACTGAATATGTGAAAGCATGCGAGCTGCTGGAATTTTATGTATCGGCCCATGGATGGAAGAGGGCCCCTCTGGGGCCACCTGGTTCCTCCTGAGGGAGATACACCCCCCGGGGGCTCAGGAGATGCTTACTTGTGTCTCATCCTCAGTATCACCATGAACGGACAGCCCATCGCTTGCAGTCAGGGCTGCCAGGCCATTGTTGACACAGGCACCTCTCTGCTGACTGGCCCAAGCAATGCCATTGCCAACATCCAGAGCACCATCGGAGCCAGCCAGGACTCATACGGCCAGGTGAGTCCAGCCCTGGATGCCCTGTTCTAGACCCGAGGGGTGGTTGGGCCATGCAGGAGAAATCAAAGTCCTCCTAACCCTCACTCTCTCCAGATGGTGATCAGCTGCTCAGCCATCAACAACCTGCCCGACATCGTCTTCACCATCAACGGCATCCAGTACCCTCTGCCTCCCAGTGCCTACATCCTGCAGGTAAGGGGGCTTGGGGCCAGTCACCAACGGGCGCCTGCAGCAAACGTGGCCACATGCCCCCCACCATCCCGGCCTTTGCACAAGGGAAAGTGATCTTCCACAGGCTGAAGCTGACATCTGCTCTGGACAGCCTCCAGAGAAAAAGAAGACACTTAAAATAAGTGTATAAATGAAAATGGGGGGATGCGGCGCCCCCCAAGGGGAAAAGGGAGGCAAAGGCCGGTGGCAGGAAGAGAGAATTTCCAGTCGGACACCAGAGTCCAAGCCCTGGGTCTCAGGAACCGGCTCATGATTCCGAACCAGTTGCAACCTGTTCTGGCTCTCAGTGTCCTGCTCTAGAAGCTAAAGATGTCCGCTTTCCCCACCCCCAGGGTGTGGGTGGGGTGATCGAGTGGGATCAGCCACATCGAAGCTACAGAGGGTTGAGCAAATGGAAACCCTACCTTCCTTGGGGACAGGGTTTGTGATGCTCCTACTATATCTACCAAGTAACCAATCTTTCCTTGGTAGAGATGAGCCACAGGACTATGCTGCCTGGACTATTAGAACGCCAGGTGGAAAACCAATTCTGCCCCAAGGGTCGATGTCATTCAACAAGAAGTACTGATGGCTGCTAGGCTGTCCCCACCCCTAACAGGGATGCTGATTAATTAGGAGGGGGCGTGGCCTAAAGTTCCCCAGGCAGGTTTTTTTTTTTTTAAGATTTTATTTATTTATTTGACAGAGAGAGATCACAAGTAGATGGAGAGGCAGGCAGAGAGAGAGAGAGAGGGAAGCAGGCTCCCTGCTGAGCAGAGAGCCCGACCCAGGACCCTGAGATCATGACCTGAGCCGAATGCAGCGGCTCAACCCACTGAGCCACCCAGGCACCCCTCCCCAGGCAGTTCTAAATGTACTGCCAAGGTGGTGGCCCCTGTGCCCCTAGGACTCACAGCTGATGTGCTTTGCCACTGGACAGGGTCAGAATGAGAAAAGGCTATGTCACCAGGGCTTCCAAAATCCTTCCCGGCGGCTGACTTCTCCCCCAAACCTCTTAGCTCCGATGCTGATGTCAGGGTCTGTATGTCTGCCAGAAACACTGGATCATGTCTAGTAATCCCTGGAAACCAACAGCAGAGCCAGCAGCTTATACAGGCAGACCCCTGGCCAAGAAGAGCCAGGTCCCCGGACATCAGCCAGGAAATTCCTCCCTTGCGCGTGCCGTGCGGCTGCCTGCGGACCTTGATGCTTTGCCTCCGCGCCCCGTCACCGGGGAGCCTGTGCCCGGTCTCCAGCTCTCTTCTCCTTTCCTCCAGAACCAGCAGGGCTGTGTCAGCGGCTTCCAAGGCATGAACCTCCCCACCCCCTCCGGAGAGCTCTGGATCCTGGGTGACATCTTCATCCGCCAATACTTCGCGGTCTTCGACAGGGGCAACAACCAGGTCGGCCTGGCTCCCGTGGCCTGAGCCCGCGTCTCTCCCGCCACGTCCCAGGAAGATCTAGCCTTAGTCGCCCACTCTAGATGTATATAATTCTCCTGACTGTGCTTCCTAGGCACCTGTGGAGATGGAATCCTGGCCCCCTTCCCTGTCATACCAATAACGTAGAATAAAAACCCATCCTCCTGAAAAACGTGCTGTGTGTTTCTTCCCACACCACGAGGATCAGAACACTGGGGCAAAGGGACAAGACAACGACGTCCACTTGGACGGCACCAGACAGGGCTACACACCCTGTGTGGGGCCAGGGAGATGATGGGCCCTCAGCACGCCGGGATGGGACCATGAGAGAAAGACAGGCACCAGAAATCCCAGGCCTCATTGCCTCCTCGGGGAATGGGGCACCTAGGTTCTCGGTGAGGGAGTCAACTTCTTTCTCCCAAAGGCGGTAGGAGACAGTGAGGAAAGGGAAGAGATTGGGAGAAGGAAGCCTTCCACTGATGGGGATATTCCTATGCAGGCCAGGCAGGGGGAAGAGGGGTGACCAAGGGTGACACTCTCACATCGACCGGGCTGCTCTCTGGGATGAGCTGGTTGATCCAGACGAACACTGGAAAACCCCTCCAGGCTCTGGGTGCGGGACACTGAACTGACCCAATGGTTTTCCAGTTCCCGGGGCTGGTGGGAGGAGGGGGGTGGAGGGGGGGGGGTGATGGGGTGGGGGTTGGGCAGAGTTTGGGAGAAGGCAGTGGGCAGGCCAGTCAGCAAACACACCCCCGCTGGCAAACAGAAAAAATAGAGAAGCATTTCTCCCAGTGGGTTTGGTAGCAAAACGTCCAGGGAAAAACAAAGTAGCATTCTAGGCCCTGCTTGGAGGTACAGGAGGCTGGTTTCCCAAAAGCTCCCAGGAAGTCATCTGTTTGACCTTGACCCAGCTCACCTGAGGCCAGTGCCTCTCTTGCTAGCAAGCCTTCTGCAGTCCTGCCCTCCTCGGCTGGACTGTTGGGCCAACTCCCACAGCCGGAGACCCGGATTCCAGGCTGAGGGCTGGTGCTGGGCCTCCCTGCGGGAAGGGAGTGACTTTGGGGTGCCCAGACAGGGACGGCTTAGGAAGCTCTCTTGTCACATCCTCCTCCAGTGTGTTGTTTGTCACTCACACAAATATAAGATGCTGGGCTCCCGGGTCTCCCCCATGTCACGGACCCGCTCCCCAACCCATTTTCCAGAGCTGAACAATCTATTTAAAACAGAAAACCTGATCACATCTCTTCCCTGCCTAAAACCTTTAACACCTTGCACTTGCACTTGGAATAAGACAATACATCGTCCAGGCTCTGCACGCTCTGGTCCCCGAGGTCCCCGAGTACCTTCCCTGCCTCATCTTAACCTCCCTCCCCCTGAGTCCTCACCGCCCTGACCTTCTGCCGCCTCCACAAATACCCAAACTCCTTCCCTACCTCTGGGCTCTGTACACACAGTACCCTTTACCGGGGCTGCTGCTCCCTTTCTCTTGACCAGCGACCACCGAGGCTCCTGCTGACCCCAGCTTCCACGCACCTCCCTGCCAAGCCTTCCCTGGCCACCATCTCACGGATCCCAGCCCTCCTATCCGTTGCGGCATTCGGGGTGCAGAAAAGCACTGCATTTCTGCCAGTGCTTGCTTTAGACCCACGAGGGCCCGGCACGGCTGAAGCCACGGCGTCAAGAGCAGGCCTGGCACGTCGCAGGTGCTCAATCAACACTTGCAAACGGAGTGATGAATTCAAGATGACCTTGAAAGAAAACGACAAGGAAGCGGACCTGCTTTCACTGAGGGCACGCTTCAGACAGCATATGGGTCGGCTCCCACCCCCACTCAGTCCTGTCTGGTCCTGGAGACAGACAGGTGGACTTCTCAGGTTTCTGGCGAGGAATTTCACACTGTCTGGGCCCCTTTGCTGTGTTTGCGTTTCTGGCATTTCCCGAGGACCTCCCACGAGCCAGGCAGCGCACTAGGCTCTGGGGATGCGGGCCCGTCTTCCTGGACCCTTCCTGCTCTGCTCCGGGGCCCCGCAGCTGCAGCTCAGCCCGTCCCTCCCACCCCGCTTCCGTTTCCTCGCCCTGGGATTCCTGCATCCAGACAGAATCTAAAGAGACTCCCCTTTAAACAGACCGTTTGCACTGGGAAACCCGGAGCTGACATGTCTGATCGGACTCTTTCTGCTTTGCTCCCCCGCCCCCACACCCCAAAATAAAATAGATTCACATTCCTGTTCTATCATCTCGGGCTTCTCTCCCGTCATCTTTCTCTGTTCCCTGCAGACCTCGGGGGTCTAAGCACAGCTCGCTCCATCCCTCCCTGTCACACTTACCCAGGAGTATAGTTTCATCTCTTGGGTCTCCACTCCAGTGGTCTGTGGAACCCACACACCCCCTCCCCCGGACGCGGGGGTCTCACGCCGAGCCGGTGAGAGCAGAAACGGGTACAGCCCCTAAGGAGCGCTGTTTGGCAATATCTATCCAAATGAGAAACGTGGAGATCTTCTGGCCCAGTAACTTCCCCTCTGGGAATTTAGCTTTAAGACATACCCTTGCACACGTGCAGAATGATGTAAGTACAAGGTTATTCTTGGTAGCATCTTTTGCAAAAGGAAGATTGGAAATGACCCAAATGTCCTCCCACGGGGTGGGGGGGACCATTCAGCAGACTATAATGCATGCAAGGAACTGCTGAGCTGGTGTAAAAAGGTTAAAAATGAGTGGGCGCTCCAGGTGCTGGGGAAAGCTTGAGAAATCATGAGGTGAAACACACACACACACTAACAGGTGACAACCGGGCTTAGACCATGCTATCTTTGGGTTACAGAGAAAGAAAATAAGATTTGCTTGCACTTACATACAGCAACTGAGAAAGGATACCCAGAATCAGAAACCGTAAAAGGAGGAAGCGGGGAGCTCAGTAGATGTGGGATGGTGGAAACATCACCCTGGACACAATTTTACACACCTTTATATCTGATGATGTGAAAATATTACACATTCGAAATAAGGGAGGACACCTGGGGGGCTCAGTCGGGTAAGCCTCTGACTTGGTTTTGGTTCAGGTAGTGATCTCAGGGTCATGAGATTGAGCCCCACGTCAGGCTCTGCACTCAGTGGGAGTGTGCTTAAGGTTCTCTCTCTCTCTCTCTCCCCTGCCCCCTCACCCACTCTCATGCTCTCTCTTTAAAAAAAAAAAAAAAAAAAAAACCACCCACACACAAAAATACAAAACACAGGGCACCTGGGTGGTTCAGTTACTTAAGCATCTGCCCTCACCTCAGGTCACGATCTCAGGGTCCTGGGATGGAGCTCCCTGCTCCTTGGAGAGCCTGCTTCTCCCTCTCCCTCTGCCTGCCACTCCCCGTGCTTGTCCAGTCCCTCTCTGTCTCTGTCAAATAAATAAGTTTTAAAAAATTGTTTTTTAAACTATTCTTTTTTTTAAAAAAAAAAAGATTTATTTCTTTATTTGACAGAGAGAGACACAGTGAGAGAGGGAGCAGAAGCAGGAGGAGTGGGAGAGGGGGAAGCCGACTCACCACTGAGCAGGGGGCCCCATGCGGGACTTGATCCCAGGACCCTGGGATCTTGACCTGAGCCGAAGACAGACACTTGATGACTGAGCCACCCAGGCACCCCCCCTCAAAATAAATATTTTTTAAAAAGCTAAAGGAAGGAATTCTTAAACCTCCGAGTTATCTTGAATTTTTTTTTAAGATTTTGTTTATTTGACAGACAAATAACAAGTAGGCAGAGAGGCAGGCAGACAGAGGGGGAAGCAGGCTCCCTGCTGAGCAAAGAGCCAGATGCAGGGCTCAATCCCAGGATCCTGAGAGGTTTAACCCGCTGAGCCACCCAGTCGCCCCTGTTAATTTTTTTTTAAAGATTTTACTTATTTATTTGCTAGAGGTAGTGCGCACGCACAAGCAGGGAGCCCGCCGTGGGGCTCAGTTGCAAGACTCTGGGATCACGACCTGAGCTGAAGGCAGACACTTAACTGACTGAGCGACCCAGGTGCCCCTGAGTTATTCTCATATGAAGCCTACTATGGTTTATCCTGGAACCTGTTGAACTGAAAACCTCCAAAATCGGGCCTCTCGAACTGGGTCTGATCATTTGGCTCCTTGGGAATCCATAGGTCCGGCGAAACGGACACCAAGGACCAGACTTCGGGCATCCTCTCTTCCGCACTTTCTACTGCCTCTCTGAAGATTCCCCAGTGTGGAATCCAGGTAAGGGACACTGAAGGGGGGGTTCACCCAAAACCAAACACCACCCCACGGCCACCCCACAGAGTTTTGGAGTCTGAGCATTCAGACCAGCTCCTCCCATTCATTAAAAGCAGCCCTCACCCCTCCGGGGTCTTAAAGGCAGTGTTCAGGGCTGCTGGAGCCGGCCAGCCCCAGACAGGGGCCCGAGCATCCTGAGGCTTCTCTCGGGCAGAACATGCTCTTACCAAGTTAGATCCCACTAGGCTCCCCCAACGTGTTATGTCAACACTACCTGAAGGGGGACAGTTCTGAAACCTCCAGGGGTCCTGGGAAGGGACTGTGCTGACCACCGTGTGAGACAGTGAGAATCCCGGCCAGCCCGGAGGCCCTCTGCAGACAGGTCCCTCACCTCTCCCCGGAGAGCCTGCGTGTGGTCAGTGGGAAGGAGGCAGTCTGCGTCCTTGTCCCCAGCCAGCTGGTCAGGCTGGAGAACCAACAGCCCGGGACCCAGAGAGGGACGGAAGGGAGACAATGCTGAGGTGTGTGCCAATCTCCCAGAAGGTCTGCAGAAGGACCAGGTGCCCATAACCTACAGCTGTGACCTGCTCTGTAATGCACCGCGGCTGGTTTTCTTCCGTCTGTCTCATGGCCCCCTCCCTCGCCATGCCCCCGGGATCACTCCCTGCCAAGTCAATGACTCTCCCCCAAATATTTCTCTCCAGATCTGCTCTTGGGGGGAAGCCCAAACCAAAGTAGGATAATCACATCCCTCTCCACAAACTGTCCCTGAAACCCCACCAGAAAAGTCCAAGCAGGTGTGGTGCGAAGGGACAAAAGCCTGGCGGGGGGTCAGAGAAGCAGGGCTCTCCTCCCAGCCCAGACGTCACAATCCAAGTGACCTCAGGACACGTCTCTGGGCCTCTGCAGTCCTCGCTGTAAATGAGGAGAGGGAGTCCAGAGAAGAGTTTTTGTTTTGTTTTGTTTTGTAGGCTCGGACCACCTTGGGAAAAACGTCTGCAGCTATCCTGCTGCCCTTCGTTTGCTTTTTCCGAACATTCATAAACACGATTAACTTGGGCTCTATGGAGGGGGAAACCGGTATTAAAACCCAAACTGCGCACGTTATGGACTAGTGATGAGAAAACTGACGCTCTCAGCCACTACCACATTGACAGCTGGATTGTTGGAGAAGAGGCAGTGTGGAGACAGCCAGCGTGCTGTACACTCACCCTGAAATCAGATCGGGGGCATCGCGACGTGGGCCGGTGGTCCCAGGGTGCGAGGACAAGCCACGGAGAGGTATGGAGCCATTAGCCCATGCCTCGGTCACCGCTCTGTGTGACATTATCCAGAGGAAGGAGCTGGACCTAAGGTCCCTGGGCAGGTCACAGCTGACCAGAGTGTCCCCGACTTCACTCCGCACCCCATGCCTCGGGTCTTACTGGACAAGAAGGTCTCTCTCAAGCCTCGGGTTTCCATGCTCCAAACTAGAAGCACGGGGATGAGGACCTCACTGTCACACTGGGGTCTGGGTCGGTGCCCCCAGATGGCCTTGCAGCCAGGGTCCCCACAGAGGCTCCGCCCTGGCACGTGCGCTGAACAGCCGGGCAGAGAAGACCTGTGGGGGAGGGGGGTGAGATAGCCCGCAAATGTGGGTAGGGTCTGTGCCCTGGGGCTTGCAGAATAAAGGGATTTCGGGAACAGCAGAGCTCCGTGCCCTCCATCCGCACCCCACCCCCACTACCGACAGCGCTGTCCTCTCTCCATCTGGCGTGTGACTCGGTCCCGCTGCCCAGACGCCCCGTCAAGACTGGAGATTCATTCCCCCAGCTGCTGGGAAGGCTGTTGGCTAAGACCTCTCGGCCATCAGCCCTCTTAGGAACGGCCTGGGCTAAAGGGAGCCCTGCCAAGGTCACGCCCCTTGCCTGGAGCAGCCCAGTTCGAATTACTCGTCAACCCCGGGGGCACAGAGCCCTGGCTCCTGGCGCCAACTCGGGACAACTCTGAAGGGCCACCCTAGCCTCAGAGGGGGCTGGCTGAGGCTTAGGACTTTTCCCTCACTGCTGCCCTCGCCGCCGCCGCCCGCCTGCCTGCGCGCCGGTGCCCCTGCTGAGGGTACCCTGGGGAACCGCGCACTCCCGGTCCACCTCCGAGAGGCTCCCCTTCAGGGAACCGAACCCGCAGAGCTTCCTCCTCCATCCTTTCTCTTTTCACTGGAGGAGCCCCCCATCGTCAAAGGCAGCAGGTGCTTCCACAAGACACCACCCACGCCACCCCAGTTGGGTGCTGGTTTTTCTCCCGAGCTGGAGGGTGGAGGTGGGATGCTGGTTTAGCACCCGTGGGCTTGGAGCGACGTTTCCACACCTTTCCAAAGGCGAGAAGTGAGTGAGCAGGGCCATGTGGGGGACTGAGACAGGCTTTAATCAGGAAACCTCAGGGAGGGACACGGGACAGCTGGTGGCCCAGTCCCAGGGGAATTCAGGAGTCTTCGCTGACTCCTCTCTTCCAAAGCGGGGAGCTCAGTAGCCCTGACCGTCCTCAAAAGACAGGCCGGCAGTGCTGTCCAAGGAGGATACTGACCATGGAGAGTACCGATTGCTGTTCTCACGGGACGTTCCAAATGCTTCTTGGGGATGAGGTTACATGGGGTCCTGGGGACTTTCCATTCCTCCAGGAGCCGGAGGTCAGAAGTGAGCATCCGGGGTCAGTGGCCTCATTCGCCCCAGGGCCTCCCTGCCAGCACCCAAGGCCACTGGCCCTTTTCTCTGTCCAGCATCTCCCAGGCAGGGCCCCGACCTAGAGGCCTGCTTACCCGGTGGACTCCTCCTCCCGTGAGGTCCCTGCAGCGGGCCACTGGGGGCTGGAGCTGGCTGTGGCTGTGAGGACCGCAGAGAGTCTGGAGGCAATGGAAGAGGGTCTGCGAGGCCTGAGGAGGGTGGCCGGGTTCTCCGAGGGGCTGGGGGCCACCGTGGAATGGGCTGAAGCTTCAGTCAGGAGAATGGCCGGTGAAGAAGACCTTCTGGCCCCTGTCTGGACCCCAGAGGTGGAGGCGGATGGTTCTAGAGTCACAGGAGGAGGCCCAGGAGCCCCGGGAGAGGCTGGAGGTAGAGTGGAGGCTCCTGGAGGGATCGAAGGCCCTGGTGAGGGCCGGGAGGCCACGGGCTCCCCTGGGAATGTACCCTCAGGCCCCAAAGGGGTTGAGGGCGAGGCCCGGGCTCCTGAGGGGCTCGTGGGTAAAGTCTGCACGTAAGACAGGTTTGTTCTTCTGAGGAGCTGGAGGACATGGGGCACTGGCTTCTGAGGCAACACCACCGGGGGGCCTGGACAGGAGCTACAGTTCACCGGGGCCTCGGCATCTCCACGGGGACTCCGAGCTGCTTTGCCAACCTCCGCGGACTTCCTCTCTGGGGCATCTAGGGAGAGGTGGAGGAAACAAGATGCCCTGGGGTTCCTCCAGACAGCCACAGCGGGGACAGAGACCTTTCATGGCTGCTGAGGACCAGTGGCCCCTGCCTCCAGGGCGAGACCAAGAGGGAACCAGGAGCAGAGGGAGGCAATCCACCCAACTCACTCTACCAGGCGTTGGCTGTGTGACCTTGTAGGAGGCGCATAACTCCACTGGGCTTCCGTGTTCCCATCTATAGAATGGGCATCCTAATGACTTACAGGGCCACTCTAAGGACTCAGTGAATGGTGCGTGGGAAATCCCAGCCCACATCCCGCAGTTAACCGGGACTTCGGCTGACTACCATGTGTCAGGGCAGGAGGCTCACTGATCGTAATCAACGTTCCATTGCGTGCAAGCTGCTGAGAGTAGGAGAGGCTCTCCCACCTTTGCTCACTTGTGCGGGGAGCCTTAAGCTGCTCTAAAAAAAATCAAGTCTGTTGAAAAAAAATTTTTTTAAATCTCAGCCTGGAGCCGGGAACATCATAATGGCTTGATATGCAGGAGGAGAAATAACAAAGGAAGAGGATGGGCAAAGAGAAGCCGGTGGGGAAGAAGCACAAGAAGTTGGAGAAAGGTACCATCAGGAGGAGACAGATGCGGTCAAGCCTAGAAAACCAGGAATGATTATGTTTTAAAAATCACCTGGAGGACGGTCCCCAATTCTGAACATGCCTGAAGGCCCTGGCTTGTACACGGAGTGTGTGAATGGAACAGTACGTGATTTATAGCTCACGAAAACTGTGGCTTTTGTTAATTACCGAAAGGAAACCATTCACATTCTACCGCCGCAAAAAGTGGTTTCTCCGTATACAGAGCTCTTGTTAAGAAGAGGTGCGAGGCAAACACAGCCGAAGCAGTGTGTTCCAGGAGAAGGGGCCCAGCGCTGCACCTCCCCTCCCTGTGCCTCTGTTTCCCCATCCGGAGGCAGCAGAGCACTGGGGAAGGAATCAGGGAGACCTGGGCTTGAGCCCAGCGCCACCAACTAGAGAGCAGTCTTAAGACAGAAACCTAACTTCTCTGGGCCTCCGTTTGCCCATCTGTAAAATGGAGATAAAACCACAGCAGCCACATTCCTGGGAGCAAATAAAGGAGAGAACACAGGTCACATGCTCTGGACGCAGCCTGGCTTCTTCGCGAATGCTTAGCCTCCGGACAGCAGGGGGAATAACCATCAGCTTGCTGAGAAGCGTGTGGCAGTTTCAGGAAACAAAATCTACAAATCAAGGGTTCTCAACAACAGGGCGGGAGGGGCTCAGGAGGCTTCCAGCCCCCACCAGTCCTGAGGGCTGCGATTCTCCAGCCACGGACCCCAAAAGTGACCCTAAATAGAGAGGATCCTCTTCAAACGGCCAAAGGAGTTAAACAGGTATTTTATCCAAGAGGAAATCCAGGCCACAAAACAGTAGAAAAATTCACTGTCTTTCTGGAAATTTAAAAAACATAAAGCAGGGTGTTCTTGGGTAGCTCAGATGGTTAAGTGTCTGCTTTCAGCTCAGGTTATGATCCCAAGGTCCTGGGATCGAGTCCCACATCAAGCTCCCGGCTCAGCAGGGAGTCTGCTTCTCCCTCTACCACCCCCGGCTTGTGCTCTCTCTCTCAAATAAATAAATAAAATCTTTTTTTAAAAAGAAGCATAAAGGGGCACCTGGGTGGCTCAGTGGGTTAAGGCCTCTGCCTTCGGCTCAGGTCATGATCCCAGGGTCCTGGGATCGAGCCGCGCCTTGGGCTCTCTGCTCGGCAGGGAGCCTGCCTCCCCCCCAACTCCCGCCTGCCTCTCTGCCTGCTTGTGATTTCTGTGATAAATAAATAAAATCTTTAAAAAGAATAAAAAAGCATAAAATAGCCACATTTAAGGTACTCTATGGACATGTTAAATCAGAAAAATTCAATTCAAGACACACAGTGCAGAGCTTGTGGGAATAAGGGGAACCAGCTACATCATGATGAGTTTCCTGTTTCTCGAGGACCCCATCAGGTGAGGACGCCTCTCTGGTGACATGCTGTCCTGCCCCAGGAGGCCCCACAGGGCTCCCAATGCCCCACCACCCAGTACTCCACCTGCTAACCACAGGGCCCAACCATGTGTCCTCACCACATGCTGGCTGTGTGACCTTGGGCAAAATACATTCCCTCTCTGAGCCTTGGTTTTGCACATCCAGCCCTTTACAAGTTCTAGGTTTCTGGGAAGAAGAGCAAAGTACAGGAAGACAGTAGAGAAGCTTCAGGACCCAGAGGTCCGCTTACCTGGGCAGGAGGAACAGCAGTCTCCGGGGGGCCCAGAGGGGTCAGAGCAGGCCCGTGGGCAGGGGACCCTCTCACAGCTCACCTCTCCCAGCTGGGGAAGCACAAGGACACACATGAGGAAGCCCAGATCATCACCCCTCCCAGAACAGTGCCCCCACAGAAGAGTGCCCTCTTCCACCCACAGAAATATCTTGGAACGGAGGCTTTAAAGAACCCACAAAGAGGGAGGGTATCATCGAATCCAAAGGTATTCTGGCTGTTATTTAAAGTTGGGAAGCGAGAGAAAGATGGGCTTCTGTGCACTAAGGGGACTCAGTGTTTTGCAAAGGGACAAAAGGCAAGCAGCAGTCCCCAGGCCCAGCTCACCTGGCATGTGCACTGGGTACAGGGCTCATCATCCAAGGTGAACACCTGGCCATTCACCACCTTCCTTCCCTCGTAGTTGCAATCTGCAGGGGCAGAGGAGACCAGGCCGTGAGAGCCGAGGCCTCCCAGGCGCCTTGGGCGTGGGGCGGTGACTCCCCCACTCACCTCTGCACACGGGGCAGCACTCCCCATCGGGGTGGAAAGGGTAGGTGCAGGTGATGGGGCAGTCCACGGGGGAGCAGGCCACAGAGCCCAGCTGCGCAACACAGAAAACACACGAGGCCCTTTGTTCTGGGCCACCGCCAGGACCCTCTGGGAGGAGAGCCACAGAGCCACCAAGCACCCTTCGGAGCCCCCATGGTGCGGGAACAGGTTCATTCACTCAAGAGTCTGTCTTCCTGACAGAGGGCAAGTCCCACAAGGCAGCTCATCTGTCACCAGGCCCCAGCTGAACAAACCCACGAATTACCCAGGAAGGGTGAGCACCAAAAGCCAAGGAGAGAGAAGGACCTAGAAGCCTGGAGCTCCACAAAGCCCATGAACGAACAGGGCCACTCAGAGGCCGAGATGTTCGCCCTGAGGTCCTCTGATCCCGCGGACCCTGTCCCTTTCCACGCTGCGTCCTCACCCACTGCCAGCAAAGGGGCTCCCCCTGCATCAAACGTTTCCTGCAGCACAAGCAGCAAGACCTGTCCCCCGCCCCACCCCCAGCCATTTTCCCAATCGGAATCACACAAATAGTCCCACAGGCTTTTTCAGACTGAGAGTCAGTCTGGCTTAGAGGCCAAGTGCGCCTCCCAGAGCAGAGACTCAGAACAGCAGGATTTGACTCCTGGCACTTCGGCCGACTAGCAGGACTGGCCGTAGGATCTTGAGGGAAGGATGACTTTGTCTCTCTGTGCCTCATTTTTCTGACCCACAGATGGAGGACATGGTGGCTCCTACCTCATAGGATTCTCCCCAAGATTAACTGAGCTCATGCAGGGAAACAGCCGAGAGCCAGACCGGCCCACGGCAAGAGCACCATAATGGGAATCTATTAAAGATGGTGTCTCAGCCCTGGGCTTGGGCCCCTCCCCCGAGCCCTCAGGGAACACTCCCACATTACACTATAAGGGGCCCCCAAGATGCCCCTTAGCAGAGGACTTTTATGGGGCAAGCTTAAAAAGATTTCTCTGGCCCTGGGTAAAGAGTGACGCTGGGTAGGGCTAGAGGGAGTCAACTTTCACCGTGACCTAGAATGACCTTCCCCGTGCGGGGCTCTGGATGGGCGTCCAAGGTTCTGGAACTGGTGTGAGCCTGTGGGGAGGTTCCATAGACCGGGGTCAGGGCCGGGTGGGCCGTACCAGGCAGATGCAGCTCAGACACGGGTCCAGCACGGACGGGAAGGTCTGGTTGTTGTAGAAGATTCTGCCTGTGTAGGTACAGCCTGTCGGAGAGAGCGCAGGGGTGAGTGCCCTCTGGGTAGGAGGCTGGTGACCAGGCTCCTGCCAAGGGCGAAGGTCTGAGAGTCTTCTGAGTAACAAAGGTCAGGCCAACTGCCTCCCCACGCAGTCATCCCCAGGGTTTAAGGGAAGGGACAAAACACAGGTCTGGATTGGGTGTTTTTGTTTTTGTTTTCTTTGCACTGGGTTTAGCAGAGGGGTCAGAGTGTCTCCACCTCCAAGGAAAGGAGCATTTCTTGGGCAGGATCAGGCCAGAGGGACTGGCCCAGGCACTACAGCCATCCTCTCTGTTCCTCCCCCCAGCAACCCACTCACCCAGTCCCCACCTTCCAGAACATTCCCCCACACCTCTCCCCTCAGCTTCCCCAAGCCCGCTGAGGTCTGATCTGAATGCTGCCACCTTGAGGACATTTATCACATCCTGGGAAGAATGAAAGCAGGTGATAGGACATCAGGGGAATATTCTAGAACATCAGTATGTTATTTGTTAGATACGGGTACATGTTACAAACCTATGGTCTACAGAGACAGAGATACTTCATTGAAAGAGATCAGAAAAACAAAACCATGAGGATAAAAGTGATAAGGGCCCTTTTTAGTTGTTTTTATTTTTGCGGCATGTACTTCAATAAAATGTTACTTTTAAAATCATGGAAAAGGGGAACATTGGTATAAAAAAATAAAGCAGGGGCACCTGGGTGGCTCAGTCGATTCAGTGTCTGCCTTCAGCTCAGGCTACCCAGGCTGGAAGCTCGGAGAATGTCTGTATCTGCTTCCAGCACCCAGATAGGGCTGTTCTTGGGCAGACAGATTTAGGTCTCTGAAACCCAGCTTCCTCATCTGTACGGTGGGCTTGCCCCATGGGACATGCCCCGTGGGGCTATGGGGATGAAGCCTGTGGGGCCCACGCTTTGCATGGAGGAGCCTGGTGCACGGTGAGCCCAGATGTGTGTGGAGCAGGGGGCAGTACCAGGGATCCCCGCCGAGGGGAGCTGGAGATGCTGTGCTGCAACCCACCCCCCCAACTCCGCCAGCAGGAAATTACCTGCAGAACAGTCTGGGCAGCACTGTCCTGGGATCCGAATCGGGTGAGGGCAAGAGTCCACACAGTCCGTCCTCTTACAGCTCACCGAACCGTCTGCCTGAAGGAGGAAGAACTTCACCCAGACCCCACCTGTAACCTCGGCCCCGCCTCCCTGCCCTGCTCCCGCCTCCCAGCACCCCCACTCCCAAGAAAGGGCCGTGTTGCACACTGGCCGAGGCTTGGCCCAAAGGGTACCATGATGCCACTGGGGGTGGCAGGTCCCCCACAAAGAGGGCCGGCTACTGGGGAAAGGGGGTGTGAGCCTTCCACGAGAGCCTCCTTATGTATGGAGAGAGCAGGTCAGAGCGGGGCTCTGGTCTCCGTGGCTTCCTGTCCCTCTCTAGTGGCAGCCAAAGCTCAACACCGGCCCATCCAAATTCTTCTCTCAGCTTTTCCCTGGAACCCTCGCTCACCCCAAACCTATGGAGTACAATAAAATCCTATTTTTATAGAAAACTATTCCACCGGAAATGTCTATTTCAGAAGACAAAAGCACCACATATGGTTTCCTTTTTTTTTTTGTCTCTAAGACTCTGAATGTTGATGAAGTCTTTGTGTTGCTTTCTCATACTATGAGGGCCCTGGGTCAGTCATAAAGGGGAGAGGGAGCGGATGTGCCCTCCTCCCAACTGTAATTCTGATGAAATGTTTCCAAGTTTTTCACAAACCGTGCATCGGAGACCGGTGAAGCCTGTGCCTCTCACATGCCAATGGCCAGACCAGTCACCCAGGGGATTAAAATGCAGATTCTGAGTGCAGAGGTCTGAGCAGCCCAGAGAGTTTGTGCGTCCAGCAGACACCCCCCGGGGGCATGACCCTGGTTTTGAGAGATAAAGCTCTAAACTCTGAGGGACTAAAAGCTCTTCTAAAGCAGAAAGGAAAGTCAGCGAGTGCTTAAACAGCAAGTGGAAACCAGGCTGTTCCTTGGTAAGCAGCTGTTTGCCTCTGGGCCCATCGACTCTAAGACCCATCTCCTGACCCGCTTCGGCCGAGCTGAGGTCACAGCTTTAGGTCCATGAAGGAAACCCCGCAGTTTCACAGGGAAGACCCGAACCATGGAGCCTCAGGCGATCCCACTCCTTCGGTTATCCGTCCCCAGGGAAGTCCTGCTCCCGGACCAGCGGCTCACATCCCATTCTGTACAAATGGGAAGTGCCGGCATAGGAGGGGGACAGCTTCGAGAGCGGCAGGGAGGACCCGGTCAGGGCCAAGGGGTTCTGCTCTGGGCGAGGCAGGGACAGCCGGGAATTGGGGGAGCAGCTGAGGGCGTGCAGGTTGCCATTCACCTGGCAGATGCATAACTCACAGGGGTCACCCGGAGACCAGATCTGTCCAATCGGAAACTCAACCCCGTTGTCATCGAGAGAGCAGCCTGGCCGGGGGACAACGAAGGAGAAAGCGCGGTTGGGCACAAGTGCTGAGGAGGGTCCCTAATGCCTGCCCAACCTACAGGGCGCCCCCCACCCAAGGACAGACGCTGGGCTTACTCATGCCGCACAGACAGTCCCCCAGAGTGTCCATTCCGCCCCCTGCTGGGCCCAGGGGCCGCCTGCAGCTGCCGGCCCAGCTGGGCGCCGGGGTTGGGGGTGCTCCCTCCAAACACGTGCCTGTTCCACACAGACAGGCTCACGCAAACAGATGCCAACTTCCGAACCCATAAATGCACACACTCGCACACGGGCCCGCTCACACAAACACACACACTCCGAGGCAAACACACGCAGATGGCACTCCCACACTCATGGGCACACTCACACATAGACACGCTTCCCGAAACACATGCACATGCACACGCGCACACACACGATCTCCTCAGGGGCCACGCAGCCTGCCTCTTGGAGGGCATCCGGGCCCCGTGTCGGGCAGAACGCCAGCAAGCAGAGCCGGGGGGTTGCACCTGTCATGGGCGTGGGTTCCCGGCAGGTAAAACAGCACTGTCCAGGGCCCAGCCACCACTCCTCTCGGGGGCAGTCCAGTTCTGGACATGGTGTGAAGGAACATTCCACTTCCCCATTCTGGAAGAGAACCAAGGGCACAGGCTGTGAGGGCAGCTCCCCAGCCCTGGGCCGTCCGAAAGCTAAAGAGGAGCCTAGAAGGCTGCTGTCACCCTCCTAAAAGTGACAAAGAATCTTCGTGGAGCAGAAGGAGTAGGAGTGGGGGTGGGACGCAGGAGGTTGGCGGGGAAGGCTGGGACCGTGTCCCGGGATGTCCTGGCCGCTGGGATGGGGGTCCCTGCTGGCCCCGGCTGCACCCCAGTCCCTCATGCCCTCACTTCAGCTCTCACTCCGGTCTGCCCTCTCTCTGCAGCCAGAGAAAGTTCTCGTGCACCAATGGGATCGCACAGCTCCACACCTAGAACCCATCAGCAGCTCTGCCGAGCCCAGAGCCCTCCTCCAGGCTGGCAAAGCCCCTCACGACTGAGTCTGAGGCAGAGACTCTGGGGCCCCCTCCTCCCCAAGACTCCTTCCCCCAAGTACTGCCCTTGGCTGACAGGGGACAGGCCCTCCAGGTACCTGGATGGTTCCTTCACCCCGCCCCCACTCCCCTCCCTGGAAGCAGAGAGAGTACAGACAAGTGCAGCTCCCTGGCCTCTGGCCACACCCTTCTTGGTCATGCAACTCACTCCAGAGCTCCCCGTGGGATCAGCCTGAGACCCCACGGTCACCTGGCTCCTTCCCCACCCCACCCTCCCCTGCCCCCGGTCCCTCTTCCCTGGCTGGCTCCTCCTGCAAATCTTTGGAAAATCCCTTACACAAGAATCCCGCCCCGGGCCCTGCTTCTCAGACCCCCAACTCAAGCGCACACACACACACACACACACACACACACACACACACCCCGTCTGCAGTCTCTTCTCCTGCCTGACTCGTTGCCCACATCCTACACTGCCAGAAGGGACATCTTCAAGCCCTGACAACAGGTGTGTGCTCTTGCCCCCTGCCAGGCACCCCTGCCTTGGCTCCTCTTCTGGTAAGTCCCTCACCCTGCAGATCTCGGCTTAGCTCCCCTCCCTCCAAGAAACCTGCCCCTCTGGTCAGGAACCCTCGCCACCACCTGCCCGTGGCCCACCTAGGCTGTGGGCCCCCCGAAGAAGGGACCGGGGCTGTCCTGTGTTTAGCTGTGCCCTCAGCACTCAGCATGGTCCCAGACACACAGTAGGTGCTCTATAAATAGCTCCGCTAAAGGGAGAACAGCAAGGGGACGGTGGGAAGGCCTTGGTGAACGCAGGTCCCCGTAATGTCTCTGCTTCCTCCGTGTCCCTTGTGCCGCACGGCAGCTCCTCTTCTCCGGGTTGAGGCATGCTCGGGAAGCCCTGCACCCAGCCGTCTCCTGCACCCACCTACCTGGCAGACACAGGTGGTACACTCGTCACCACCCCCACTGAACACAGCCCCGTCTGCGTACCACCGGCCGTGGAAATAGCATCTCACTGCGGGGGAGAAAGGGAGAGGCAGCTCAAGGTCTTTGGGCTGGGGCAGCTAAAGAGAAAGCAGAACGGTGGGTCGGGGGGCCCTGGGGAAGCTAACATCCTCCCAACACGTCCACAGCGTGTGCCCCATTCAAGGAGCCAGCCACTCCCTCCCAAGCACCCCCCACTCACCGAAACTACACGGCTGCTTGGAAACTGACGCAGGAATGAAACTAAGACCCACATGTAGACTAAGACGCTTAAACAAAAAGGGAGGGGACTCCCAGAATCACTACAGAGTAACAGAAAAGCAGACATGAAAAGAGACTGTCCCAGGGGCGCCTGGGTGGCTCAGTCAGTTAGTCTGGCTTTAGCTCAGGTCATGATCCCAGGGTCCTGGGATCGAGTCCCCGCTTCAGGCTCCCTGCTCCTTGGGGAGCCTGTTTCTCCCCCTCCCTCTGCCTGCTGTTCCCCCCTGCTTTTGCTCTTTCTGTCAAATAAATGAAGAAAATCTTTTTAAAAAAGAAAGAAAGAAAAGAAAAGGAAAGGAAAGGAAAAGAGACTGCCCCAGATACCTAAGACAAGGTCCGAGACCGAAGCCATCCCCTGGAGACCAGGAGGAATCACCGAAATCTTCTTCTTCTTCTTCTTTTTTTTTTTTTTTTAAGATTGATTTATTTATTTGACAGTGAGAGAAAGACAGCAAGAACAGGAACATGAGCAGGGGGAGTGGGAGAGAGAAAGCAGGCTTCCCACTGAGCAGGGATCCTGATGCGGGGCTCAATCCCAGGACACTGGGATCATAACCCGAGTCGAAGGCAGACACTTAAGGACTGAGCCACCCAGGCACCCCCGCACTGATAAAACAGCCCGCAAGCCGGCCCAGGCCCACTCCGCTTAGTCTGTCTGCCCTGGATTCAAATCCCAGCTACACAACTCACTAGGGAGGGATGTGGAGCAACATCCTTAATTTCACTAAGCCTCAGTCTTCCCATCTGTAGAATGGGGGTGATAAGAGCTGTTGGCGGTTACTACTTCATAGGCAGTATATTACCTACTCAAAAATGTCTTAGCTAAAAATAATATTTAAAATATAAGAAAAATTTTTTTTAATTAACACCAGCTTTGCAATCAGGTAGGCTCAACTTCAAGTTCTCTTCTTCTATTAACTGGTTGTAGGTCTCTGGGCAGTGATGACCTTGGTGAGCCTCGGTTTTGTCATCTATGAAATAGGGTTATGAATAGTACTCCCTCAAGGCTGAGCCACACGGATGCAATGAGATCAAGTGCTGGCAAGCAACAGCACAGAGCTGTCAGGGAACATTCGTGAGGATGATGAGGTCATCCCAGGAAAAGAGAACCACATTTTTAACAAAGGACCAACTCATTAGTGGGGAAGGGGAGACGCCTTCCCAGTCTCAAGACAAAGCCATGCCAAGGGTGGCCTCACACCCCTTCCTGGCGGTCTTGAAGGCACCTCCAGGGGCAGGGGCCGCCTGAGCAGGAAGCCCGATCTAGCGTCCAAACTACAGCACACGTAGTAGGTGCTCAGTTAAACTGATACTTTAAAATGCTGCCCTTGATTTGAGTTTCCAAAGCAAAAACCAATCACCGCCCTCTGCTCCACTCATCCTTCCCCCCAAAACACACAAAAAACTAACCCCACCCCCAGCCCAAAGATTCACTGACCTGGAACACAAGTACAGCAATCTGACTTCAGGGGGCTCTGACAGGGGCCGGGAGGACACTCGGGGGAGATGCAGGACACATTTCCGGCCTGAGTGGGGGAGAGATGGTGCTGGGTGGGGGGCAGAGGGCAAGAGGAGAACCAGGCCCTACAGCCCCTCGGTTTGTCCCGTATTTCACGCAACCCCTTGGGTCC
Source organism: Mustela nigripes (assembly GCF_022355385.1). Taxonomy (NCBI): domain Eukaryota; kingdom Metazoa; phylum Chordata; class Mammalia; order Carnivora; family Mustelidae; genus Mustela; species Mustela nigripes. The sequence continues at coordinate 9,988,675 of NC_081557.1, read as the reverse complement.
CCTGTCCAACACCAAAACCCCTTAAAGGAAATCATCCAAGACCTCTGAATGCCACCACGGTGACAGCAAGGACAGTGTGCAGGGACCCAGGTCCTGGCGTTTACCGCCGCACGCCGAGGACATCCTCCCACGGCAACAGGAGCTTTGCAAGGATGCCGGGAAGCGGCAAGCGGTGGTTACGCCACCAGAAACACCTTCCTGTGCATCCCAGTTTTGAACCAGGTAAAATCTTGGCTATTCAAAGAATTAACTTTAAAACTAAATTTCAAAATTTGAAGTTAAGGCAAAATAAAACAAAACCAAAAAAATGAAAACCTGCCTCTGGAGTCAGCCAGAGCTAAGAAGCTGTGTTTGCTCCCCCGCTAACGAGTCGTGTAACTTTGGACACTTAAGGATGGACGCTAACCAACGTCCATCAGCTCCCTGAGCCTCAGTTTCCCTATCTGCGAGACGAGCCAGAAATGGCGCCTCCATCAGGGATTGCTGAGGACTGGTGCCATGACATGATCCACAGAGGGGCTTGGCCACTGTGTGTGCGTGGCACAGGGGGCAAGCTCGGTAAAGGGGGGGCGCTGGCTGTCTCCGTGCCCTGCCCCCCACTCCTCCTCCCCAGCCTTCCACGGGGGCCACTGCCCTCGCCAGCTGAGCAGTGAAGGTCAGAGGGTGGCGGTGAGGGGTGGTGGGCAGAGCCCAGGCTGTGGACACAGACCTCGGCTCAAATCCCAGCTCATGCCTTGGTCTTGTCATCAGTAGAACAGGGACGGGAGAGCTGACCCGGACAAGCCACCAGCAGCCACAGCTAAGGCAACAGAAGAAAAGGCCCAAGCCCCAAGCCTGGTAGGCCCGGAGGGCTCCTAATGGAATTGATGGGACAGCACCTGGCCATGTCCGGAACACAGTAGGTGCTTAATAACTATTCCTTGAGAAGCGAATTGGCCTACAGCAAAATAATACTCTTAACAAACTGGTAATAAGCTTCCTCCCTCCCAAGTGTGGATACCTAGGCTGTCAGGATGGCCGAGGGGTCTAAGACGCCAGACTCAAGCTTCGCTTCCCAACTGTGGATGCCTTTATTGGGCTGGCAAATATTTTGCCTGGAGAGAAAAACAGCCTCCCTGGTGGGAAGTTTCCAAGGGAGTTCCATCCCCTCCGCTTCCTCGACAGATGGACCCTGTTTGCCTGCTGGCTCTTCGCTGCTCAGCAGAAAGCTCCTGGACTCCACAGACCCCCACGCCTTTAAATTTGACAGGTTCCGACCAAGATCCACAACCTGGGAGGGAACTCTTCCTCCGTTTGACAAGCTCACCTTCAACATCGGAGCTTTCCCTCTTCCTCTAAAACCCCCAAAGGTTAGGAAAACAGCCACAAGGCTTTGGGGCTCCTGGGATGCTCACCAGGCAGACACAGACAGTGCAGTTCTCGTCGGGAGGGGAAAACACGTCCCCTTCGGCTCGGATGACGCCACTGTGAAAACAGCCTTTTTGAAAGACAAACAGGAGTGGAGGCATCAGACCTCTTCAAAGCAGAGGAAGCTTGAGGTCTCATTACTTTTCCAGGCGTAATGTCCCTGGAACCTTCTCTTACCGGCCAGGATGCCCGAGGAGCGGCAGATCTAGGTACCCAGGACTGTGTGGTCCTAGGACCCCTGGAGAAGTAAGCAGAAGACACCCACAGAAGATGGCCCAGGAGGGTTCCATCTAGGTCTATAAACCCCGAACTGTACTGAGAACATGGCATTTTATTCCCATACGGCAGGAAAGGCAGCCAGGCAGCCCCGGGTTCAAAAACCTGGTCTGTCCATTCAGTTAACCTGAGTGACCTTGGATATGTCACTTAACCTTCATGGATTCGGTTGTCTTTACTGTAAAATGGGAATACCACCACATGCCCTGCGGGGGCTTTGGATGGACCCACAGCCTCACATGGAAGGTGCCCAGCCGTTCACATTCAGAGCTCAGTATACAGTAGGAACATGGCAAAAGGTCACGATTATCATTAAGAAGCCACTAAGTCTGGGGGCACCTGGGTGGCTCAGTGGATTAAGCCACTGCCTTCAGCTGGGGTCATGATCTCAGTGTCCTGGGATCGAGCCCAGGAAGGGAGCCTGCTTCCCCTTCTCTCTCTGCCTGGCTCTCTGCCTGCTTGTGATCTCTGTCTCTGTCAAATAAATAAATAAAATCTTTAAAAAAAAAATTTTTTTTTAAATAAATAAAAAAAAAGAAGCCACTAAGTCTGTTTCTCATTCTAACCCTTCAGAAGATGTCTTCACTGCTGATCCCCAGGCCGCAGCCCCAGCATCTTATGGCCAGAGTTCAGGCCCCTCCCCAGATCTACGGAATGAGAAGCTGGGTTTTCAGAAGATCCTGGGGATCCGCATGCAGAGTGAGTTGTGAGAAGCTCTGTGGAAGGACCTGTGAAGATTTAGGGTCTGTATCCTAACAGCAAGGGGAAGTGAATGAAAAACTGTAAGCAGATTATGGAAGTAAACTGGAAAGTGGACAGAACTTGCAAAAGATTACTCCTCTGGCTACAGGAGGGGAGTTGGGGCAGGGGAGGGGGCCGCTGGGTAGAGTTGGGGGAACTCACTGAATGTAAGAAAGGATGAAGCTCAGAAAGGATCCCCAGAAGATGAAAAGTTCTCCCCGAGGGATACCACAGCATAGACCCGTGGTTCTCAAAGTGTGGCTCCTGGACCAGCAACACCAGCATCAGCCGGGATCTTGTTAGAAACGCAGATTCCCAGACCCAACCCACGCCTGATGAATAAGAAGCTCTGGGGGATGAGACCCAGTAATTACCCTTCTAGTGATTCTACTGTTCCCCGAAGTTGGAGAACAGCCTTTCAGCTGCAGACGGACTGGGGAAGGGAAGGAGTAGGACCATGTGGGGAACTCACAGCCTTCCCCAGACCAGCTCCCACCTGTACACGACGGGCAGCATCCCCCATCTTTGGAGGGAACCGGGTGGGAACAAGCAGCTTCACATGTCACCTTTTCACAGGTCACCTCCCCATTCTGGAAGCAGAAGCAGGAGTTCCAGCCATCCCAAGGCCCCGGACACCAGACCCAGGCAGCCCCCAGGATCCCTCCCACCTACCTGGCACCAGCACTGGGAACACCCAGGCTCTGTCCAGCGGCTCCCTGAGTCATACGTGGCTCCCAGGTGCCAGCAGGCAGAGGACCCTGGCGCCACCTGTGTGGCTGCTGGGGCCCTGGGCAAGGACGGGGACCCCTCCTGTGGTTGTAAGGGAGGTCCAAGGGTCCCCAAGAGGGAGGCACGAGGCATGGGGGTAGCCACCAGCCGAGTTGGGACAGACGGCAAGGATGTGGGTAGTACAGGGGTGGGAGAAGGCAGACTGGTGGTCCTGACCCCAGCTGGGGGCCCTGGGGCCCCGGAAGGAGGACTGTGTCCGGGGGAGAGAGCAGGCCGGCCGGCCTCTGGGAGCAGCAGGAGCATCTTGGGCGGCGGCTGCAGAGGCTGCAGGATGGCCGATGGGGCGAGCACGGCTTTCGGGAAGGCTGAAACGCAAGCAAAGGGTCTCCTGAGGGAGGCATCGGGAAGCAGGAGGCGGATGGATTGGGGGGGGGGGGGTAGGTATGAGGCTTGAAGGCAGCTCCTCCACCAACAGTCACTGGATATCTCCGGATATCCAGTTTCTTCATCAGCATAACTGGTGATCTAACACCACCAGTTCAACCCAAGACCACAGGGGCTGCGGTGACGATCACACAGGTGGATGGAAAAGCACCACAGGAGCAGGCCCAAGTGACAAGTTGGGACTGGTTCCCCGGCTCCCCCTCCCAGATGTGGCTTCCCCGGAGGGGATGCTGAGGCTCCGGTTGGAGGCACAGCCTGGGGAAAGCTCGCGGTGCACTAGAAATGAGTGTGCTCCCTATTCAGATGACCTTATACGCGTGTTTATAGGCACACTGCTGAAGCATGGCAGCGTGAGCTGACGCCACCTTGTCCAAAGTGTCCTGGGAGCTCAGGTTCCGGGGACTCCTGTCGCGGGTTCCTCTAGCATTTGTCTTTCCCCGTTACCATTTGCAAGAAAACAAAAGGGTTAGGGAAACAGTAAGATGGCAAGGGAGGACGAATGGATGAGAAAGCACGTGAGGAGTTGGAAATAACAAGATGAACTGGAAATGAATGGGTGGAAAAGGAAGAAGGGCCGAAGCCCTGAGGGTGGGGGGCGGGGCCTGGGGTGGGGCGGGGCCTGGCATGGGGGCGGGGCCTGGGTCCGGGACTGCGGGGCTGGTGGCTCACCTTCACAGGACACGCGGTCAGCTCGGAGCCTGAAGCCAGGTCGGCATGTGCACAGGAAGCTGCCCACGGTGTTATGGCAGGAGTGGTGACAGACTCGCCTCTCCAGCGGCCTCCGACACTCGTTTACATCTGTAGGAGAGCCTCGCTGCCAACAGCTGCCTTCTTGGGGCGACGACCCCTTGTTCCTGCATCCCTGAGCCCAGAAGGCAGGGGCAGTCTCCTTGCCATGTTCTTATGGGCTCTATCCCTGCCTCAGGATCTGGGACGTGACTCAGACGTCTAGGAGTAGGGCTGAAATCTGCTGCTAGTCCCCTTGGAAAGTTCATACATCTCCTTGGCATTTAATGGACCCACTGATGACTCATTTCCACCCTACCCCCACCCCCTGCCCCCCTAGGCAGCAATGGTTATGCCCTGGCTGGTGGGGATACTGGCTGGTGGGGATGGTTCCCCCGGGAATCTCATCTTCAAAACTTCCAGCCTCCCAAGTGTGGTAGGGGATGGTGTGGCCCCCTGAAAAAGAGTCTCAAACATCACTGCCCAGCTCAAGGTAGTCTTCGGGACAAACACCAAAGTCCGCCAGAACAAGGTCTGTTTTCAGGCCCAAGGGCCCCCACCTTCAACCCATGAGCCAAGCTTAAGCCAAACATGCCAATCAATCCCTTTCTGGAAATTTCTGCTAATGGGCTAAGAAAACAGGGGTCTCCTTCTACACCAGAGGAACCAAGACATAACATGCTTTATTTACCAAGGGGAGCAAAGGCAGCCAAGAAAATGGGTGAGCAGAGAGGAATCCTTGGGATGTATCTGGGAGAGGGGTGGAAGAGAAACGTAACAGGATGAAAGTGGCATGTGGCCAGGAAAAGTCCAAGACAGGGTCTTCCATGAGGAGCCACGCCAAACCCAGGGAAGGGCAGGCTCTGGCTGACCCAAGGCTCAAGGGCTTCCAGGCTCCAGGCGGCCAGGAGGTCCGGACCCCTGGCCTTTCCCAGTCCCTGGGCTCGCTCTGCCCAACCTCCTGATGGGCAGCCTAAGTATGAAGACAACAGGCCCCCCCCACCTTACCTACACAGGAGTGCCGGTTGCCATGGAGATGGAAGCCAGGTCTGCAGGAACACCTGTAGCTGCCTATGCTGTTTTTGCATCTCTGCTGACAGGGGGTCCCGAGGCATTCGTCAGTGTCTGCAAGGGACCAGGGCAAGGCTGCCGCTCATTACCCCATGGAGTGTCAGAACTGGGGGTGCTCCCCCCTTCCTCTCTTCTTGCCATCCCCTCCCCCATTCAGGGCCGTGGGAGACCCTCCTCACCCTCTTTCTCACTACCCACATTCAGCCTATCAACAAAATCCTCCCTGGGCCAGCCCTCTTCTCTCCATCCTCACTGTCCTACCCCAGCCTGGGCCACCTTTGTCTCTGGTTTGAGAAGAGCGACAGCCTGGTGCGTCTCCCTGTGCTCCTCCCAAGCCTTCTGCTACAAAGCGTCCAGGATATTCTGACCGAACACCCGGGCCACTCTCTGCTCCGATGGGCACCGATGCCACATCACAGCTCACAAGCCGTGGGTGGCCTTGCCCACTTCCTTCCCTGTCCCTCACCTTTGTTCTGGCACCTTCCAAATGCACCATGTTCTTGTGGGCCTCCCTCTTTGCCCACGTTCTTTTGTTTGCCTGGGATCCCTGTCCATCGTGTCTGGGGGAAAACTCCTACGCATACCTCAAAACTCAGTTTCTATAGCGCCTCCTCTGTCAAAGCTTCCCCATGCCACTGTTTGAAATTGTGAAACACTGGAAATAATGTATGTGTCCATCAATAAGAGAAGAGTTAGTCCACTGTGGGAGAGTCACAAGGCAGAGCCCCAGGCAGCACTTAAAAGGAGCAACGCGGGCCCATTCACACTGATCTGGAGAGATCTTCCAGACAGATCGCTGAGAAAACAGCCAACCAGAGGCGCAAATCCCAGGTCTAACATGGTCTTGGGCAAATTACTCAATTTCTTTAAGCCTCAGTGTTTCTATCAGGAAAATGGAAATAAACAGTACCAGCCTCACAGCATCAGTCTGAGAAAGAAATGAGAAAATGCACATAAGGTGTTTAGCATGAGGCCAGAATCCAGCTCTGCACCTGTTTGCCACTCAGCCTACCTCTGTGAGTGTGTATGGGTGTGTGGGTGTGTGTGGGTATGTGTACATGTTGTGGGGACAGGCGGGGAGGGCATGCATCAGAGCAATAGCCAGGTGCTAGGGGGAGCTGTGTTCCCCCAGAAGCACATGTTCAAGTTCTAATCCCTGGTGTGATGGGATTTGGAGGTGGGGTCTTCGGGCAGTGATTGGGTTTAGCTGAGGTCTTGAAGGGGCTCCTTCATGATGGGAGCAGTGTGCTTATCAGCTCTCTGTCCCTGTGAGAACACAGCACAGAGACCGTCTGCAAGCCAGGAAGGTCCCTCACCCAAAAGCGAACAGGCTGGCTCCTTGAACTCGGGCTTCCCAGAGAATAAAAAGAATAAATTCTGTTGTGTAAATGGCCCAGTCCGTGGGGTTTTGTTCCAGCAGCCCGAGCAGACTAAGACATCAGGGTTATTCCCGAGGGAGAGCAGGGCCCAGGAGTGGTGAAGAGGGTCTAGAAGTAGCAACTTTTAAAACCTGTTTTACAGTTTATGACTATTGCAAATGATAGAAAATAATACCACACTTTCAGGGGGGACCTTTGTTTTATCTGCCTGGTTTAAGAGAAAAGGCTTCCTTCCACAAGTAAGGAGCATCTTCAAAGAAGGGATGATTATGTTAGAAGCTCTCCCTCATCCTGCCCCACCCTTACCTCCTCCTGCCCCTCCCCACCAGATGGGGCAGCTGGGACAGCACTGGGGCGAGGGAGCTAATGAGGGCGGTGGGTGCAGGACTGCAGCAGGCGTGCCTCTCCCACGGCCCTCCCTCACCTCGGGGGCCTCCTCGGTCCTGCCCCCCGCCCTCCCCTCGGCCTCTCCAGCCCTGTGCCTCTACCCTGCAGAGCCAGCTCAGAGCTGGACATGCCAGGATTCAAGCCGAGTCCAGCGCTTCCTGCCGGGATGGCCTTGGGTGAGCCTCAGTTTCCCCATCACTAAAGCAGGAATGACTAACAGGATCTCCCTTGGGGGACCAGGAAATGTGGTAAGGTGTGGAGCGCCCATGCTGGCTGGGCTGGGCAGGGCCACCACGCCTTTGACTCAGAGCCCCGCCACAGGGGCAACGGCATCGCCATTACCTGTCCCCAGGCCGCTCACCTTGGCAGCTGTGGCGGTCGGCAGCCAGCTGCATGCCCGGCCCGCACTCACACACAAACCCGCCTTCCGTGTTCACGCACTGGCCCTCGCAAGAGGCACTTAGGCATTCATCGATGTCTGAGAAGAGAGAAGACATCCTTGCATGGACCACTCTGCATGGTGGTCGGGTGTGAGGGAAAAATGGACCCCATGAGGATGCTTTCCCCTCAGACAGCCTACCTACTCAGCAGGTGGAAAGCACCACCACCCCCTTTCTTCCTCCCCAAGGAAGAAAGACCAGCCACCCCCAGGAAAGTCATCAGCCAAGAGGGAACCACCAGAGAGCAGAGGCTGAGGGCCAGGATCCTTCTCTGTGACCCGCTCAGACCAGAGGATGGCTGAGACAGAGTCGTTTCCAACGGCCCCACTGCAGGGCAACGCTCAGAGGGCAGAGCGGAGTGAGCAGGAAGGCTGATTCAGTTCCACTAAATCCTTACTGAGCACCACCTGTATGCAGCAGATCCAGAGGGAGGCCACTGAGGACACAAATGTGGCCGAGATGCGGCACAGACTCTCCAGCTGGTTAGGGTCTGATAACATCAAGAGCCACAAGCCCACGAGGTTGGCACCCGCCCGGGTGATACACGCCCCACCGGGGAACGCCTGGAGGACAGGTGGGCAGAGGACCAGGAGGCATCAGGAGGAGGGGAGCCATGAGCGGAGAGAGCCCGCAGTTGCGCTGGCACTAGCAGGAGCTCAGGTTCCTGCAGGAGCAGCGGGAGGCCAGACCAATGGGTGGAGGCAGGGCTGCAGAGAGCCCAGAAGGTCCTGAAGCTGCTGCCCAGGGCGGGGTGACTGGATCCAAGCAGTCCTTTTCGGAAGTTGAGGCCTATGGGGTGAGGGGCACTAGGGGACAGAACTCCCCACCCTGGCTTCGTGTCCTACCTTCTCTAAGAACCATGATAACCTCTCAAGGACCTTTAAGATCTGTGCCGCCCACTGCAGTCTGCCTCCGGGTCTCCCAACCCTTGGCCCTAAGCCTGCTGGACACCTTTCTCCCTACCTGCTCTCCCCAGAGCTGGCCCCTCGGGACCACACCCAGCGCCTCTAGGAAGCCCACCCTGACTAACCCCATCCCACTGGGACCCCTGGTGGCGGTGGCCAGATCCCCCCTGCCCGGGGCCTAGCTTTGACATTAGAACAACGGCTTTTCCAAGTTCCGTTTGCTTCAGCAACAAGAAGTGTGTGCAGAAAGAGCTCCCCAGGAAACATTCGGCAGGGGTGCTGGGGGGGGGGGGAATTGCTTCAGCCTTCCTCAAGAGGATGTTGCAATGAGTCCCAAGCACCAAAATCCTCAGCAAGACCCTTGACCCAGTGGCTCTCCTTCTGGGAACAATAAAGAGAAGCCTCTTTACTGCGGCGTAGCTGGTAGTAGTGAAGCTGCCGACGACGTCCGTGAGGGACGGTGAGCCACAGCAGTCACAGACGCGGCCCCTAAAACCTCTGTTGTGAGGACTATTCCCCAACCCCAATAAAAAGTGAGAAAAAGGGGCAGCTGGATGGTTCAGTCGTTAAGTGTCTGCCTTGGGCTCACGTCATGATCCCAGGGTCTTGGGATCGAGCCCCATATCAGGCTCCCTGCTCAGCAGGAAGACTGCTTCTCCCTCTCCCTCCCCCTGCTTGTGTTCCCTCTCTCGCTGTGTCTCTCTCTGTCAAATGAATAAATAAAATATTTTAAAAAAATAAAAATGGGGTACCTGGGTGGTTCAGCGGGTTAAAGCCTCTGCCCTTGGCTCGGGTCATGATCCTAGGGTCCTGGGATCGGGCCCTGCATCGGGCTCTCTGCTCAGCTGGGAGCCTGCTTCCCCCTCTCTCTCTCTCTGCCTGCCTCTCTGCCTACTTGTGATCTCTCTCTCTCTCTGTTAAATAAATAAATAAATAATCTTCAAAAAATAAATGAATAAAAATTTAAAAAGAAAAATAAAAAGTGAGAAAAAGAATGAAAAGTCTGTATAAGGCATGAGCCCCATTTACAGGGCACACAGATATGCACGACTAACATACATACACACACAGGTACACACACTTACAAACACATACACCTCCAGGGAACAGGGCAGAAGAAACAACTTCATTTTAGTAACAAATACCCCTGGGTAGGGACTTTTTGGGGACATGCTTGTTTGTAGCTTCTACCCTTCTTTCACTTTCCAAATGTTCCAAAATAGGTTATTTTTTACTTTCATATTTAGGAAAGAAACATTATTTTTACAAAGTCAAAACTCCAAAAAAAAAAAAAAAAAGGCAGGGGAGTGGCTTCCTTTCAGCTCTCTGGAAAGACCCGCAAGAAATGGGTCCCAGCGGCCGCCTCTGAGGAAGGTGATAGACTTTGCCTGTTAGAACATTTTAGACTCACCAACAAACAGCACTTTTACAGAGTAGTTATTGAGGCTGCCTTTCCTCATCTTTCAAACATCACGAGCCCAAGGGAACCTTCCAGGGTCAACTCACCTCCCGTGCTGGTTATCTGCCCCTCTGTGGACCCAGCTCTGGGCACTTGGCCAGTTATGGCCCCATTACATGGGACCATGGTTATCCTGACTTGTCTCCCCTCCTCCTGTTCAGAAGCAGGGACCAACAGCAGCCAGGACCGAGCCACCACGTGTCACCACAGTCCCTAGCCCGTAGGCCCATAAGAGGGGCTCATAGCAGAAGGGACCCTTTTCTTAGTTTTGCCTGCCTCCCTGCCCCATACCCCCAGCCAGAGCTTGGTCTCACTCAGCCTGGCCTGCATCTCTCTGGAGACTGCCCTGGCAGGACAGACAGATGGACGGAAGAGACAGAACTCCCACCCACCTGGCCCCCAAGTCTCTCACCCGTACACCTGATGCCGACAGCCGTCTCCGTCATGGAGAAGCCCACAGGGCACACTCGGGCCACCTCCTGACAGCCGCCGTGGTTACAGGACAGGTCACAGCCGTACTCTCCACAAGGTCCGTGGGCTTCTAGAACAGGCACCACCCTCCATGAGCACATAGCATGCCTCAGTACTGGCAGCTCATAAACTGCTGGGAAGGTGGCTCTGGAGGCCAAGAGGCTGAAGCTTAAATCCAGCTCGGCCACTCACTAGCCAGGTAACTCTGGGCAAGCCACTAACTTCTGTGCCTCGGTTTCCCCATCTGTAAAATGGGGATGAGAAGGCCTCCCTAAGGTGGTTGCTGGAAGACGATATTCTCAGTAAGACAAAAGCCCTGAGCCGGGCACATAGTCTCAGCACCAGAAGAATTCTTCCCAATAGCCGTGGCCCACCCCCAGTTACCTGGGCAGGTGGCTCCTTGCTCTCCATCCTGGCAGGAGCAGACATTGGGAGCGACGCAGATGCCACTCCCGCAGCCAAAGGAGCAGAGCGCTGAGAGGAGAAACGCAGGTGAGGGAGTGGGACCTACTTAGGCCAGCCCAGGGAGCGAGTGCCCTGCTGGGGAGGGTATCTGGGGCATGGGGACAGGCACTTACGCAGGGTGCAATGCCCACTGCCCATGGAGGGGGCCCAGCCAGGGCAGCAGCCACTCCCGAAGCCTGAGAGGCAGACGTGGGGGCCCAGCCGGCGTCTAGGAGAGAGGAAAGAGCATTTTCCACATTTCTGCTCTGAGCCAGGGATTGGTCTGCCATGCAGTGAAAGCCTCCTGGCCAGTCAGTAAGTCAGTCAACAAACAGTTCTTGAGACCTGCCACATGAACATAGAGCAGAGTGACTGGGGGAGTGGGGGGTGGGGGGAAACTTCAGAGGGGCCTCAGCACTGAGGGGGAGAGATGGAAATGGAGGAAGGGCCCTAGGCATGGCTGCCACAGGGCCTTTGCACTTGCAGTTCCCTCATTCAGGAAGGTTTTTCCTCAGAAGTGTACCCATAAGTGTACGCCTTTACCCAGTCTCTCTCTGCTCCTGCACCTTCAAAGAGATCCATCTCATCCACCCTTAACTTGCTTTATTCTTCTTAACACTTGCTTCCTGGGACATTAAATTACTTATCAATTTGTTGATTTGTTCATTGTCTGTCTCCCCTCTCATTCTCTGAGGACCTGGGTCCATCTTTTGTGTTCCCCTATGTCCAGAGCAATGCCTGGCATGTGTTAGGTGCTCACTAAACAGCTGTTGAGGGAAAGGTTGAGAAAGGAAGCCAGCAGAAGGGACGAAGGAAGAGGGCTGTCCCAGGGGAGCCAGAAATGTCATTCCCCAGGTAAAATCTCATAGTGGGGCCGGGGGTGCCCAGCACTGGATGAGGTATGGCAGGACGGTCAGGAACGGGCCACTTTCCCACCTTCAAGGGACGCTGGGCAAAGACCCGGGTGATAACAAAATAGTGTGACCAGTGCCATACAGGGACAGGTTTTGGAGTTCAGAGAAGGGGAGGTTTCCTGGAAGGCCAGGATCTAGGTGGAGTCGAGCCAGAGGAGTAGGGGTAAGGTGTGAGAGTGGAGGCAGGGAGAGCGTGCTTTGGGCAGAGGGAGCAGCAGGTGCACCGCCCCAGAGGGGTCAGGGAGGGTGACTGGAACTCATCCTGTGATGGGCTGGGCAGAGTGATGGAGTCCAGCCCGGTTTTAACTGCGAATCCTTGCACCACGGGAGAGGGACAAGAAAACCCTCCCGGACTGTGCTCTCCCCCTGCTCGGAATGTTCTGCCGGTCAGGTGGTCTACAGGGTACCCCCCAGGTCCAGGCGCGGCAGCAGGCACGGGGGTGACAGGGCGGCAAAGACAGACTCACTGCACGCAGGGAGAGCAGCTGGGAGGGAGAACTGCGGGCACAAGGCAGCACAAACTGTGCTCGGAGCCTCAAAGAGACGTGTCCTTCTCTGAAGTCATCATAGCAGAAGCAAAGAAGCGGGGCCCTGGGGGGTGGGAGGTGCTGGCCAAGCTGGCACTGGCGGCCCTGGCCAGAGCGATCAGGGCAGCAGCCTGGGAAAGAGGAGCCGGTAGCTCCTGCTCCTCGGACGGGGCCCTGAAAGGGACTGGGGTGCCCTCGTAGCGGCAGACGGAAGGATGCCCCGGAGGCCGGTGTTGTCGCCCCCTCAGCTCGGCCCCAAGGAGCCTCTTCGGACGGGCGGTGATGGGGAGACAGGTGGCGGGAAGGCTCCGGAGCGCCACGGAGCCGGGCCCATCCGGGCAGGAACTGGCGGTGGCGGCAGAACACACGTGCGAGCGGGGCCGCCCCCCTGCGCGCCCCCTGAGGTCGTGGCCGCGGGCCAGGCCGCCCGCTGACACCGTGTTCCCTCGCTCGGAGCATCACGCACACACGCGCGCTCGGCCCGCGGCGGCCCTACCTCCGCCGGGAGGAGACTAGAGGGGAGGGTGGCATCAATTGAGAGAGCAAAGGGGCAAACACGCCACCCCCGCCCGCGCGCGCACACAGGCAGAAACCGAAACGTAACCCATTGGAGAACCCGGCGGTTCCAAGGTCCACGGCGTGCGTGCAGCCTGGACTTGGGGGGAAGCCCCCAGCCCCAGCGACGGCCAGCCGCTCCGGAGACCCGGTGGCACGTCCCGGGCTGCCCTCGCCAGGGGTCCGCGCCCCAGGGCACACTCAGGGGCTCACCCAGCGCCTGGTTCTCCATCCCCCCCACCACCGGTCCTGGTAGGGCAGCCCCCGCCAGGGGCGCAGGACTGGCTCCCGCCCAGAGCACAGGCTGCTGTCTCTTTGTCCGGACCCCCTGGGCTGCGCTCGCGCGCGCGGACAGCACCCTGGAGGGGCGCTCAGACCCGCGGCTGCCAGCGGCTCCCCGGAGCCCCTCTGCCCCACGGGGGGGAGCGCCCCTGCGGCGGGACAGGGGAGGGGCGAGAGGCGCTTACCTCTCGGCGGCGAAATGCCCGGGCGGCTTCCTCCCGGTGTAGCTGCGAGCCGGGGCCCCCAGCAGGAGAAGCGCGACGCAGGCGGCCCGGAGGAGCAGTCCGGCCCACATGACCGGCGGCGGCGGGTCCCCCCGGCTCGGCTGGGCTCCGGCGCCGCGCGCGGGGGAGGGGGCTGCCGGCCCTCGCCCCTCCTCCTGGCGCCGCAGGGAGCGAACCAGCGAGCCCCGAGCTGGCACGCGGAGCCGAGCAGGGGGGGCTGGGGGACTCCGAGAGGAGGGGCCGGGGGGACGCGCCGGACGGCTGGGGGGCGGGGGGTGGTCTCTGGCACCTCGGAGCGAAACACACAAAAGGCAGAGCCGTCCGCCGGCTGGTGGCCTCTTGGGGAGGCGCGGAGCCCAGCGCGAGGGCAAAGATCAGGGACCCCTGGGGGCGGGGTTTTAGCCTCGGCCCACACCTCCGCCGGGGTTTGGGAGTCGGCTTTCTGCGAAGGGCTGTGGGCGTCAGACTGAGGCCCGGGGAAGAAAGAGACACTCGGAGGAAGGCTGGCGCTGCAGGCTGTGCGCCCGGATCATTGCTCGTCTCGGTGGAGCTGGAGTTGCCAGTGTTGTCCCGAGAAGGTGGGACGCGGGGTCATTTCGCGGCTCGCCAGTTCTGACTCCCTGCCTGCCAGCAGTCTGCACACTAGCCCTGGGTGTGCCGGTCAGTGGATCCACCTGCTCCCTGGCCAGGGCCACTAGCTAGTCGGGAATCCAGAGGCTCCTCTTCGCCCCCTTCTGCAGCTGCCCCAGGTCAGAATCAGAGCCAGGTAGGCGGGGAAATGGTGAGCAGGTGATGGAGGAAAACCCGGGATCATCCAGTGGGAGGAAGCGGGAAGGACGACCCCTCTCTCTGCCTGGTGTAGAAAGCCTCCCTAGGCACCCAGATCCAGTGAGTCAAGCTTTTGCTTAAACACTTCCAGGGATAAGAAACTCACTACTTGGCAAAAGGCATCCCAAGCCAGTTTTGAGTATCTACATTTGTTAGGAAGTGCTTTTATTTCTCAGCTAAATCATCCCAGCTCCTGTGGTTCTGCCTCTGCAGCTGTCCTCCCACTGGCTACCTTAGGTTAACACCGGTGACCACAAATGACCACAGGGGGCCAACAATGGTCTGGACTCTATAATCTCCTTCCTTCCAGATACCGTGCTTTTATTAACACAGCCCAATAGGACCTGGCTTTTCTGGCAAATGCATGATGCTGGTGGTTCATATCACAGTTTCCACTACCGGTGTTTCTGGCTGTCATGCTTGTTACTGTTGTTTCCTGAACACGAGCTGCTAAGCCAGTCTCCCTACCCGAACCTGAGTGCTTGTGTTTTCCCCGGGTGCTCAGATTTAGGTCCATTATCTCACCTTGTTAGTGCTGGGGCCTCTTCTAATTGAAGCAACACATTCTCAGCAAGTAGGTCACCAAAATACTTTGTATCCTAAGATGAGTGCAACTTTCATATGCACGTCCATCCTGAGTCCTGAGGACGCTAGGGATCCTATAGTACCTTTCTTTCAGGCCTTAAACAGCCACAAGGTTCACTTTTCCCTGCACCGCTGAGGCTGCATTTCTGCTACTTAAAAAGTGTTTCGGTGTCCAGGCACCTGGGTGGCTTAGTCGGTTAAGAACCTGCCTTCAGGGGCGCCTGGGTGGCTCAGTGGGTTAAGCCCCTGCCTTCGGCTCAGGTCATGATCTCAGGGTCCTGGGATCAAGTCCCACATTGGGCTCTCTGCTCAGCGAAGAGCCTTCCTCCTCCTCTCTCGGCCTGACTCTGCCTGCCTCTCTGCCTGATTGTGAACTCTGTCTGTCAAATAAATAAATAAATAAATAAATAAATAAAAAAGAATCTCCCTTCAGCTCAGGTCATCGTCCCAGGGTCCTGGGATCGAGCCCTATGTCGAATTCCCAGCTTAGTGGGGGAAACTCTCTCAAATGAAAAAACCTTTACCCCCCCCAAAGTATTTCAGTGTCCACATCATTGGGAATCTAGCCCTGATTTATTTAAGAATAGGGATGAACACGAGCCCTTCCTTCTCTTGAGCCCACAAAATCTTCCGCACCACTCTTTGTCTTTGTTACCTGGGTCACTACTCAATGTCGAAGGTGCTCCTTCCTGATCCTAGAAGACACCCAGTGTTCAACACAACACGCTGGACAAATATTCTTTTTACACACCTGTCCCACCTCGTGCCATCCTCTCCCACACTCCAGCACCCCCTGGCACCTCCTCCCTGAACGCCACTACTCTCTGCCGCCGGACCCCCCGCCCCGCCCCATCCCAACCCCCCAGCTCACCTGGACTGTCTGCAGGGTTTGCTCCATACTCAGTAAGCAGGGGGCATAGCTGAGATGCAACTTCATGCTTGAAGAAAACCCCCATTTTCCCTCAAGAACAGCCCAGGATGTTTAAGACTTAGTAAATTCCTACCGGTGAATTTCAGAAGAAACACCTTTCCTTTCCCTGGTTCCTTTCCACCTTACGGCTTTCACCTTCCTCCTCTTCCCATCAGCTTGCTTCTTTCGCTTAGTGTTTGCTCCTTTCTTGTTCGGTCTTTTGGTTAGACCCTGAGGCTTCTCAAAGTTTGAGCTCCGAGGGACTCTAACTTCATACTGTTCGTCTTCAAGGACTGCTCTAGGCATATCCTCTGGACTGCTCTAGGCATATCCTCTGGCCGCAGCTTCTCTGGGTTTCCTTCCCACTTCTGTGGCCTGTGGCTTCTCCGGAACAAAAGGGACCCTCCGCTGAGGGCAGAGGATCCAAGTTGTTGTTGGCTCCAGGAAGGCGGCCTCTGGCTTGTGACCCTTCCAAATGGTCATGTGATGAGTCAGTGTTTCTATTATTCTCCCCAAGGTCCATTCGTGCAGAGGCCTGAAGTGAGTAGCTCATGAGCGCCTACAAGGACCCATTCCAGCTGGCTGCAGCAAAGCTCCAAGGGCAACCTTTCACCCCTGGAGAGGTGATTAATGGTTTTTAGAGGGGATGTGGGAGTGTGGCAAGACAATGTCAGTTTCCAAAAGATTGCTGGAATTCAATCCTCGGTGAATATACCCAAGATTATAGGAAACAAAAAACTGCAAGGACTCCAGAGCTTCCAAAGTCAAGACTGAAGCCACGGGTAAGTAATAACGTGTAGCACGTCTCCATGGTGCAGGTCAGACCATGAAAAAGCACCAGAATCATCATCCCACCGCCTTCTCTTTCTGATCTTAGCACCTTATAGGCAATCCTCCATCTCGGATTAACATTTTAAAATAATCAATCTGGAGACCATTGCTTGCCTGCCCCGTGAAAGCTGGTCTCTGGCATGGGGGCAGGCCTTTTCAATTCAAACCATGACTTGAAGAATTCAAATCACAGTGTTGAGTTTCAAGTTCAAACTGTGGTTTTTGAGATGACTTTTTTCTCTTGAAGACCCTTATCCCCCACCCTCAGAAATCCCAGAAGAGGATGGGGAAAAGAACAGTAAGGAAACACAAGGAATGCCTCCAAGGAAGGAAGCTTACTCCAGAAGACCCCCAAAGCAGAGATGCTTCCTGGCCCTTTCTCTTTTAAGCTAGAATCTCTCAAAACCACAGTTTGAACTTGAAACCACAATTTTCCTGACACCGTATCAAAGGCTGGTCTTAAAGGAGCCTGCCAATATGCCTAGGATCAACCCTACTCCCCACTATTGGGACAGAGCAGCCTTTATTCCCACTGGATCACTGGTGGAAATGTGGGCCCACTGAGCTGAAAGAAGACAGGCTCTGTTTGCTGGATAGAAGGGTGAACCCCAAATGTGTCCCACTCCTGTATTTTCAAACCAAAGGCGCCATAGGTTTACTTGATTAAACCAGAGAAAATAAAATCCGCCTCCAAAGAGCCTGTGGCAACAGGAAGCTGGGAGGTACACGAAGAGCCACTTGCCCTGGCCAAGCAGTGGCGCCTGGGGGCAAGCTGGCCAGGCGCTGTGCACACATCTCAAATGCCATCCGGAAAGGGAGCCCGAGCAACTCCCAGGCTTGGCAGGTCACTGACAGAGGCAACTGGGAACCACATGGTGGCTACAGAGTCAAGGGCAACCGCTGTATTTTGAAAACCCAACACCCATTATCCTTGGGATCCCACCAAAAATGATCACACAGCAAAGGAGACACACAGAGGTCACTTCACTACCTGAAAGGAGCTGTGGCAGCAGCCGCTGCCCTAAAGGAGGGAGACAACTGTGCCTGGACTGGGCACTGTGTGACTGGGAAGCTGGGCGGCAGGAAGTGGAGGCGAACAGAGCTTTCTTCTTAGACTCTACTTTATTTGGTAAAACTCAGAAACTAACAACCAATTCACGGCCCCCCACCTCCTTCCCTCTGAAGAAGGCAGTTCCCCAGAGACAAAAAGGCTACGGTGGCTTGGAAATCACCCACCATCTCCAGCTTTCAGACTCGGGCAGCTCACGGCCTGGTCAGGCCTCCAGACCCAAAGCTCTCAGGCAATAGAGAAAGCAAAAGGAAGCTCTCACTTCAGAGACAATGAACCCGTCCCGCCCCTCCTCCCCCCTACCCATAGCCTCCCCACACCCCAACCTAAATAAAAAGATAGCAGAGGACAATGCATGAGTGTAAGATACACACACACACACGCACGCACGCACGCACGCACAGCACACACACGGAGCTTCCTTTCAGCCCAAGAGCTGCAAAATCCCTCCCTGGAAGGAGGACAGCAGGCAACACCAATCAAGGCTTGGTGTCCAAAGTGATGGTTGGAATCCTCTGGGACTGGTAAAAATCCAGGGAGAAAATATTCCGCCTTCACCCCATTCCCAGGTCTCCAGTGAACTGGTTTTAGTTCAAAGAAATCCCCATTTTCACACAGGTAGACTGTGGCTTCTGGGATAGCTGGCGTAGGGAAAGGCTTCCCATGGCCGAGAAGACAATGGTGGGGGAGGGGAGCAGGGCAGGAGAGCAAAGCCTTCGGGGAGGGCCTGGGAAGGGGGCTCCCAGCCCTGGGCTAATGGATCCGCGTCAGCTCCTCCACAACCTTGATCAGGTCATCTGCGGTGGCCTCTCGCTTCATCCCGCTGCCATCATCATACTGCAAGGAGAAAAGGGGAGGGCTGTGAGGGCCACGAGTGCACTCTCCCTCACCAGGAGACGGGACAGTCACAGCAAGAGGCACCCGGCCCCACTACTGCCGTGACAAGGAGGAAGGGCTCATCAGAAACCCACACGCTCTCCTGAAAGGTACAAGTCAGCAAGGTCTACGGATGGCAAAGCTGATTGGGAGGCCACCACCTGGCATATGTTTCCCCACCTTCTAGGATGTCCCCCGAGGCACCAACTCCAGTGAGCAAGATCTCAAAACCCCCCACTGGAGAACTTCTCTTCCCGGCAGGATGCTGACCCGATTCCCGTGCCTCCTGTCTGCGGGCTGACAGGGACCCCACATGTGCCCATCACGCCCTCACTTCCGCAGCACAGGTCACACAGGGAAAGGTCCTAGTGCGGTGCCATGACCCTCAGATTCCACCTTCCTGCAGGGGAAGGAAACTACTCAGGAAGGCCGCCGCCAGCGCTGGGGGATCGAAGCGGAGCACTCGGTGCTCCGATGTTCTCCAGCACGGCCGGCCCCACCAAGGACTTGGGTCACAGGCACGGGGCCAAACACCACACCAGCTAGCTCACCTGTAGGTTTGCCACCACCTCCTGCATCTTGGGCCGGCTGATGTCCAGGAAACTCTCAATCAAGTCTCCATCAATGAAGCCCGTGGCGGGTTCTGTCTTTCGCTCAGTATGAAAAGATCTCCAGGTAGACAGGTGAGTTAAGGAATGGGCGGTATCCACCAACAGCCTTACTCTCGGTCACCCCCACCTCTGCCTAGACCATAGTCTAAAGCAAGCATCAGGACGGGAACAGGAAATAACATTTTCAACTAAAAATCACATTGCTTTTCGGACAGTCTGGAACTGGAAGACATTAGGTGAAATTATTACCCATTCTAATGATTCTCAACTGGGGTGATGTTCAAGACAATGTTTTTAATGCAGATCAGACCCTCCTTGGCATACAGCCTAGATGTACGTGGACATTTTCTACAAGTGCTCCAAGGCAGCCAGATGTGCCTGCCTGGGAAGAGCCCCGCTCCGGAGCCTAACCTGATCTTCACAGGTGTACAAACGGAGGCTTGCCCAGAGCCCCGCTGGTTGGCAGAAGCCAACACGTCAGCCTATCACCTCCCTCCCAGAGGAGAGCAGGAGCCCTCCCACCTCTGGCCTGGGGAGGACCCTTTCCATCTCCCGGAACGAGCAAATGTCCAGCAATACTTGGATCCTGGGTGTGCCAGCAGGGCTGATCCCCGGGCTTCTGGAGTTTCCGGCTTCACTTTCCCCCTCTTCTTCCACTGGCCTCTCTCACGAGGTTTCTCAGACAATGCTGTCCCCTACAGATCTCCAAAAGTATGTTCCTAACATGGTCATCTGAACTTCATGTCTGACATGTAAGGCCAGAGAAACCAGAGGCAGATGTATTTCAAGAACACCAGTCTACACTTCCGAGGAGAACCAGGTAAGCTGGGTGACCGTACACGAGGATTCCCGATACAATTCCACTAGTGGGTTTTAATTTTTTCCCCCCAAAAAAGTATATTTAAAAAACAGCACAAGAGCCTATTCCCCACAGGACACTAGTCAAGACATTTCCCAAAGGAACAGCAGTTTCCAGAAGCAGCTAAGGGTAAGGCAGCGCTCTGGCTGTGCTAGGACACGCCGCCGGGAAGGATATAAGGAGTGCTCGATCTTGCCCACGCTCTTGATGACTTTATTGAGTCGATTCTGCATGTCCAACAGGAGATTGTACCAGCTCTCGGACAGCGAGGTCACCAGCCCTGAAGCGGCAAAGGGAGCCGAGAGCTGCCGACAGCGGCAGGGCGCGGAGCCCGCAGCAGGCATCTTCTACCAAGGGCAGCCCGGGAAAGGAGCGCGAGGAGGGACGAGCTGGGGCAGCCTCTGCTAGTGAGCTCCGAGGTGCTCGGTTCGAGGGCCCAACCGCTCTCCGTCCCCCGGAAGGCTGGTCTGAGGACAGGGGCCTGCGGGGGAGGGCGCCCTGCAGGGGCCAACCTTACCAATCATGCCGTTGACTGTGCCAAAGAGCACCGAGCCCTGCGTGGGGGTGGAAGTCTCGCCCAGGTTCTGCATGACCAGAGAGCCGTGACAAAAGACGTTGACAAACTCGCCCAGGTGGAAGAGACCGACCTCCTGGAGGTGTTGCCGCTCCTCATCGGTGGTGGCAGCACTGAAAGGCGTGCGAGACACTCACTCCCCGCACCTCCCGGCCCCACCAGGAGGCCCCCACAAGGACCACTCCCCGAGGAGCCCACAGCGGCAGAGCCCGTCTGAGGGGCTGACGGTTGTGGCTCGGATTCGCTGGTGAAAGAACTCTACCCCGGTGAAGAGCAGCACCTATGCCCGAGAGAGGACCTCGTCACCGGACCCAGGGCCCCGCCCCCGCCCCACCAGTCCCGAAGCCCGCGCTCACCTATCCTTCTGACACACAAACAAGTTAAAGGCATTTTCGGCCCCCAGGAAATTGTCATCATCCAAGATCTCCACAGCACTCATCCAGTTAGGATTAAAGTCTCGAGCGATCTTAAAACAGATAAGGTACAACACGAAAATATAATCAGCGGTCGCCCAGAAGCCAAGATCCTGTCCCGCAGAAGACGCAGCCCGTTTCACAACTGCCAGTCTACACGGATTCTACCCCCGACCTCCGGCCGGCACACCCCATTTGGTTGCAGCTGCCCAGAAATGGCGCCCTACTCAGATTCATGCTGCGGGGAGGGGACCTCTGAAAATACCTCATCAACGCAGAGCGTTGGCTCCAGGGAAAAACCTTCTGCCCCCACTGGGCTTGATGACCCCTCACCACCAAAGAAACACTTGCAGGGACCACATCTGCCCCGATCCCCCCAACTACCTCTTCAAAGTTCCCTTCCATGGGCTTGTAGGCAAGCAGCAGCACTGAGCGCATCAGGTCGCCCACCAGGATGAAGTCGCCCTTGGTCTTCAGGTAGAGGGCCATGATGTTGTTGTAGTGATTGCACTCCGTGCGAAGCTCCTTTTCTGTTGTCCACTCATAAAGCCGCACCTGTGAAGGACATCTCATTTCTCTCAATCCAAGGGGTCAAGTGCTCTCGCACTGACCAATGTCCCCCTCCGCCACCCTCCATCTGTAGCACCACTTCCAAAAGCGCAGCATGGGGTGTGACATGGTTTGCTGCGGTACTGGTGTGGATATTTATTATTTGGGTATTATATATTTACGAAATATGAAAATAGAGCAAGAACGTCCAACTGGTAACACAAAGTTTCCCTTTACCTAAAAAATGAGTCAGCATGAAAATACTAAATAAACAGTGATGCATGTAATACTGAGGACAGGACAAAAGACGGTCTTCTCGTGACTGAAGGGTGATAACGGACCTACAGAAATATTTCTGAAAAAAGAAGATCCACCTCCAGTTTCCTGATCAGAAAGAACAAAATCACCTCCCAATGAACCGTCTTTTCTGAGCCCTTCTCAAAACATGCACTCCCAGAACATTCTGACGTGAGCCCAACGAGTAGAGAAAACGAAATGGAAATTCCAGCACAAACACTGTCAAATAACTAAAGGACTCTTCAAGCACTGGAGTCTGTGGCCACCAGACTCCACCAAAGGGTCCCCCTTCCCCATGCCTTCCTGTCTTGTCCCCTGCAATGCTTCTTCAGTTACGACCACACCTCCAAACGAAGGCAGATGCTTTACATCAGCAGACAGCTATCCAGTCAGAGAAGACAGACTCAACTCCCTGGGAAGCCTACCCTGGCAGACCCTTCAGGATCCCAGTGGTCCCACCCATGGGGTCATGTCAGGCTCTGCACTCAGCGGGAAGACTCTCCCCCATCCCTCTCCCTCTGCCTCTCCCCCCGTTCACATGCACGCTCTCTCTCAAATGAATAAATCTTGAAAATAAACAAAAAGGGGGCGCCTGGGTGGCTCAGTGGGTTAAGCCTCTGCCTTCGGCTCAGGTCATGATCTCAGGGTCCTGGGATCCAGCCCCACATCAGGCTCTGTGCTCAGTGGGGAACCCGCCTCCCCCTCTTTCCGCCTGCCTCTCTGCCTACTTGTGATCTCTCTCCCAAATAAATAACATCTTTAAATAAATAAATAAACAAACAAACAAACAAAAGTGGGGTCATCTGGCTAGCACAGTCAGTTGAGCATCCAACTCTCGGTTTCGGGTCCGGTGATAATCTCAGGGTTGAGGGATTGAGCCCAATGTCGGGCTCTGCACTTGGCACAGAGAATGCTTGGGATTCTCTCTCCCTCTTTCCTTTCCTGCTCGGATGCACAATGGGCACACACTCTGTCTCTCTCTCCCAAAAATAAATAAATCTTAAAAAAACAAAAACAAAAACAAAAGCAAGCAAAAAACACACCTGAAATGTGGCTAGCCCAAATTGAGACATGGCTGTGCATGCAAAATATCAATCAGATTCTGAAGTCTATATGAAACATACCTACACATCATCTTCTAATAACTTCTGTATCGATCATATGTTGAAATAGTTTAGCTCTATTGGGTTAAATAAAATACATTCTGAGGGTGCCTGGGTGGCTCAGTTGTTAAGCGTCTGCCTTCGGTTCAGGTCATGATCGCGGGGTCCTGGGACTGAGCCCCACATCAGGCTCCCTGTTCAGTGGGAACCCTGCTTCTCCCTCTCCCACTCCCCCTGCTTGTGTTCCCTCTCTCGCTATCTCTGTGTCAAAAAATAAATCAAATATTTAAAAATATTTTTTAAATAAATAAATAAATAAATTCCTAAAATCAGTCTCATATGCTTCTTACTTTTATTCACGTGGCAACAAGAAAGTCTAGAATCACACCAATGGCCTAGACAGCTCCTGACCCAACCTCGCACCCGGCCTTCCCAACTCCTGCACACAGGCTCTGCTCCCGCCGCCGCCACCACTCCCAGCCTAGCACAGTCCCTGGGCCGCCCCCATTCTCTAACTCAAGCGTGGCTCTTTCACAAGGACCACAGGCCCTCTCAGCTTCTCCCGGCCGCCGTCCCCGTACAGCTGGGACTAGAGGAAAGGCAGCCCTCCAAGGGCTTCCCGGCGGCCCTTTCTCACTTCCGCCTTGCCTCCTCCCCCACGTGCCAGTCCCGAAGCTCACGCCACAGACTGCCAGCACCGCCAGCCCCGAGCGGCCATGCACACCCTCACCCCACCACTCTCCTCCACACAACCTGTCATTCTTGGTGACTTCTACATTCACACAGAAGACCCAATACCAACCTCTCTTCTTCCTTGACCCCTCCTTGTCCCTGTGATATCTTGTCCACCCAGTGGTCACCCCTCAGAGCCTGTCATTAAAAATAACTCCAGAATCTGGTGTCCTCAGGTTCACCGTGTCTCAGGTACCCCGAGTGAGTCCCTCACCATAAACCTCACAGGTTCCCAACCCCATTGCCCTGTCTTGATCCTGCTCACCAGACCTAACCAGACTCTGGCATGAGGCTCGTCTTCGACAACAGCTGCGGAACAACAACAGAGCACTCGAACTCCATGACCACTCATGGCAGTCACCTCCTTAGACTTCCTAATAACTGGATACTTTTTCTGGTCTGTTACACTCCAAGTCCTCAAACAAGGAGGCAAACCTCCCCGAACTTCTACTACCTCTGCTTCCACCCTTCCTCTCTGCTCCTTCAGAGTACGGACACAACCAGGAGACCTCCAGTGCTTCCACCGTCTGAGGCCCACATGCAGTACTGGGTCCCACCTCCCACTGGTCTAATTCAGCAACACGGCTCCAGCACCTCCTAACGGACCACTCTCATCGGCACAGACACACGCAGCGGTGGCTCCCTGCTTCAGAAGCGAACAACTCTCTTGTCCCGTCCAGTCACTCCCTCTCTTCTCCTTCATCGCGAAACTCCAGAGCGTTTTCTCACGCTCGCGGCCCTCTCCCGCCAGTCCTGAGCAAACCCTCTCCTAGCGGCGCCGCGCCGCACCATTCAAGCAAACGAGCTCTGGTCAAGGGCAGCACCACCTTCGCCATTGCTAAAACCAGCGCCCGACTCTTAATTCTCAAGTCACCTGACTTCGGGCAGCGCTTGCCATCTACCAACTCCCCCCAGCTGAAATGCTTTCTTCCCACAGCTTTCAGAAGTTTTCTCTCTCAGTTCCTCTCCTACTTCAGTCGTCAACCCTTCTCTTTGGCACCCTCTTCCTCATCACTTATCATGACTTTTAAAAGCTCGAGGGTCCCAGGGCTCAGCCTTCCCATCCCTCCTCTGCCCGCTCTCAGCGGATGGGTGAGCTTAAGGCCACCCATCCAGACCGTTGCCATTCAACTCCGGGCCTTAACTGCTACCCTGCCAATCCCCAGCCCAGCCCTTACTTGGATTCCAGCCCTCTCATCCAGCGACCACCCTGACATCTTCGCTCCTCCTAACTACCGAAACGACTGACACATGTCCGAACTCAGACCTCTGGTTTCCCCACTGGGGAACGATGCATTTGATCTCTGACTCTGGTCCCTAACCCAGAGCTCCTAAACCCTTGTAACCTCCTACGGGTGAGCAGCATTTTACACTGAGCTCCTCAATCCCCTGGGATTCCCTGGGTGGTAGGAGTCCTTTGTTCTGATGAGGTGGCTCCCGGTGGTGCCTGGATAGTTCAGGATGTGGACTGTTCACCCCAATTAGAAGCCTGGACCCGGGGCACCTGGGTAGCTCAGTCGTTAAGCATCTGTTTTCAGCTCAGATCATGATCCCAAGGTCCTGGGATTGAGGGCCGCATTGGGCTCCCTGCTCTGCAAGAAGCCTGCTTCTTCCTCTCCCACTCCCCCTGCTTCTGTTCCCTCTCTCTCTCTCTGTCTCTGTCAAATAAATAAAATCTTTAAAAAAAAAAAAAAGTCTGGATATGCTGGCGCTCCTCCCCATCCCCTGGGGAAGGCACAGGCCAGAGATTCAGTTAATGATCGATCAGGCCTCTGTGATGGCGCCTCCATAAAAATCCCTCAAGTCCGGGTTCAGAGCGCGCCCAGGTTGGTGACACCCACACGCTGGGAGGAGGGCAGACCCCCGCTCCACGGGGAGAGACGCTCCTGCACTCAGGATCCCTGTGGCCCTCACACGATGTTCGTCTGGCTCTCCGCCAGTACCTGTTATGATAAGCCAGTAAATGTAAGTAAACGTTTCCTGGAGTTTTGGGAGTTGTGTCAGCAAGGTATCAAACCTGAGAGGGGGCTGGGGGAAGCCAACTTTGTAGCCATGCAGGACAGAGGCTTGGGCACCCCTGGCCCCCATTGCTCGGGATGGTGCCTGAGGCGGGGACAGTCCTATGGGACCTGAGCTCCAGGCAGCCAGGGTCAGAACGGAATTAAACTAGAGCACACTTAGTTGGTGTCAAGATTGGAAAACAGGTTGGTGTGGGGATAAAACCCCCACACATACGGCGTCACAAGTGTTTTGAGTAAAGAAACGTTTCCCTTTCCCTTCCAAACCTGCTCCACTTCATCTTACTCCATCAGCAAATGGCCACGCTGCCCTTCCTGTTGCTCAGACCAAATTCCTGGCCCGTTATTCCCCTCCTCACACCTCACCTCCGTGGCTCCCTGCTCCCAGCGACCAGCGGCTCCCAGCGACCAGCGGCTGCGGTCGGCATCACCACCAGAGCCCCACAGATGTCACCACCTCTGTCCTTGGGCCCCTCCAGCCTTTTGCAAGGTGTAAAGTGATCTTTCCAAGACCGAAGTCCAATCACATCCAAACATTTACTCAAACCCTCCAGAAGTTTCCATCATCCTCAGAGTAAAAACCAAAGTCCTTAAATGACCAGTGTCTCCAGTCGCCTGGCTGCCCGACTGACCTCCCCGCCCCCTCCAGCTCGCCCCCACGAAGACAGCAGGACCACTCCCACCTCAGGCTCCTTGCCCTTACGCTCTCCCAGACCCAGGCATGGCTTCTGCCTCCCCTCCCTCAGGAACCTGCCCAGAAGTCAGTCTATCAGCAAGAACCCTGACCCTGTGACAAAACAGCCATCCCCACCCTGCGCTCCTTCTGACGTTCCTCCAGTCCCTGCCCCGTTTTTATTTCTCACCATCTTGAGAACACATATATACTATTTGCTAGTAAGCTTGGAGCAAACAGTCCGTTTTCTTTGTCCATATTTGTCCTCTGCTAAACCAACATTTTTTTTTTTTTAGAGTTTATTTATTTGACAGACAGAGATCACAAGTAGGCAGAGAGGCAGAGGGAGATGGGGAAGCAGGCACCCCGCTGAGCAGAGAGCCCGATGCGGAGCTCGATCCCAGGACCCTGGGATCATGACCTGAGCCGAAGGCAGAGGCTTTAACCCACTGAGCCACCCAGGTGCCCCCTATACCAACATCTTAACAGTACCGGGCACACAAGCGTTCAACGAATAGGTTGTGAATAAATACAACTACTGGAAGGCCTCGATTTTAAGTACTTAATTGATGTTTTTTCACTCCCTGACTTCTCAGCACCTTGAATATCCCATGATGCACGGGGGAGCTCCAAGAGGGATTGTAAGACACCGTACTTCACAAACGTATCTATGGAACTTTTAAAAAGTTTTTCCAAGGGAGGTGGAGTCACAGCAGAGAAGCAGACTCTATGGGACCAGTATTTCAGGGGCATACGTGGAATAGCATGGTTTGGCTCACCTTATTTCACACGGATCAGTCACCCACCACCACATATTTGGAAGTACAGGGGCTGTCCGTGGCCCTCACCCTCTCCTCAGTGCCCACAGCACTTAGGGTCTGATGCTCAGGGGGAGGTTCCCATAACCAAGGCTAACATCTGGACCAACGTGAGCTCCCCGGACTCCCAGCTCTACCCTCCATTCCCGGCACTCTTAAAATCTGACACGCAGGTGGCCTCAGGGAACATAAAGGAGACATATTCTTTAGACAACGGTGTGCAACCTGGGCTGTGATACCGAATGCCATGGACCTCACCGTGCTGTTGATGCTGGCTAACAGCTTCCCGTTAAATTCCACCATGGAGTACACGGCTCCCTTCACTTCCTTCTCGGCCACAGTCTGTAGTTTTCCTGAGGGGAGAAAGATAGACTCAGAGTCTCCTTTATGAACCCACACTTCAACTCATCAGAAGAATCCTGATTTTCCCTCTGGCTCTAATTCCTGCTCCCAAACCACGCCTGTGAATGCAGGAAGTAGAGAGTGTCCACTGCGGTTAACCTCCACCACAACTATGAGCCCCGATAGAACGCGCCACACTGCAGACTGTGTCCAAGGTCTGCCTCCCCCCCAAACACTGCAGATCTAACTCTCAAGATGGAGACCGAATTCCATCTTGGCCATCTGAGCCGAGATCTGGGGGCTGACAGCAAGTCTTTGGAACCATCTTGCACAGGAGAAAAGAGCAGAGACAGGAACACGAAGTGCTAAAGCTGGAAAGAGGACCTACGTGGCGGAGCAACCAAGTGGAAAGCAAATCTAAGATTCCTGTGATCCTGGCCACCAGAATCTCTTACCGACCGTTCACCTCTCCCATCGTCTTCCTTTCAAAGCGTAGAAAAGGAAGAAACACAAGCCAGACTTTACTCCTGTGTCTGCTCACTCCCCTCCCCCTGAACTCATTGAGCCCGTCCACAGCTTGAGTGGAAGAACAGGAAGTCTCTCGTCACAGCAGTTAACGCCCAGGCTCTTCTACTGCTTAACTAAAGCTCTGAAGCCAAAACGGTCTGTTATTTTCCCAGAATTCCAGATCTCTCAAAGCCGGGGATGGTGCCCACCTACCATCGGAATACTGAAAGACCACGATGCGACCCTGCTTGGGCTCCGCCTCTTCGGGATACACCATGGCCGTGCCCACGATGAAGTACGTGTTGGGGTCTTTGCCCAGCTTGCAGGAGACCAGGCTGAGGGCATATTCATTCTGCAGAAACTGGTGGGCATGAAGCACTGGAAGGAGAGCCAGAGGCATGACCGGCTGTTAAGCTGCACGCACACGTAACCCTGAATTCCAGGGGTGCCCCAGCCTGGGCCCAAGCACGGGGTGGGTGGTGCTGGGACCCCAGCTCCTACTGTTCCCACCTCCCCAGACTATTAGGCCTTCACCGGCCCTCACCAGCCCACACCACAGGAGGGGACCCCACACCCTGGATTCCCGGCCAACCCGGGGCTCCCGCCCTCCTTTTGACTCTGCCTAGAATGGTCTGTCAGAAGGTCTATCCAACTGTGGAATCTATCAGAGCCCAGAACAGGCGCTTCAGAAAGGACGAAGGAGCTCGTCTGCACCTTCGAAGGTGTGCTGGTCAATGATGAGGAGGTTGTGCACCTCCACCTCCTCTCCGAAGGAGGTCTCATGCGGCGCCGTGCTGCTGGAGAACAGCTTGCTGGAGCTGACGCTGCTGGACAGGGCCTGAGCAGAGAACACACACAGCCCCGCTCAGAGGCACACCAGGTGTAGGGAGCATCTGGGCGAAGGGGCCGCCGGAGTGCGGGACAGAAGCCAAGTCTGAATGAGGAAAACTTGAGGCTGACAGCTCAAAGGGAGCCTCGAGAACAGAGAGCTTTGGAGGACAGAGCCCGGGGACTGAGGACCAGGAGCCAACTTCTGCATGAAATTCACATAGCAGCCCAAAACAGAAGCAGCGAAGGGCTACTAATGGCCGCTAAAACAGGGATGCCAAGTCAGTCAAACAAAGCGAATGAGGAACTAAGGCAACCTGACAAGGGGAGAGACTCCACCTCTCGCAATGGGAAGAGCAGGGAGCGCGTGAATTAAACAGGAAAGTGCAGACTACACGTTCTCCGTTAAGGAAAAAAGTCCCATCACACGCGTTTGGGAGCAAGAAAAGCAAAGAACACGTGAGGTCAGACCATTGGCTACCATCTCCATCGAGTCTACTCTATGGGGCTGCAGACTGCCTTACCACCCTCCGCATTCCACAGATAAGGAACTTGAAGTGTAGACTTGCCCAAGGTCACAGACCTAGCAATAAACCTTGAAGCCAGTCCTGTCAGACTCTAAACCCCACCTCTTACCGATAACATGCTGACCCCAGTTACGGCATACCCTACAAAGCGTCCAAATTGATGATGAAAGAGAATTTTTCATCCTGTGAGGCTACGGAGTAGCAGACTCACTCACTGCCACACTTATCCCAGACTCTTCCCAACCCTCCAAAGAGGGGACCCAACTCCAGCTCCATAAACACTTGCCTGTGTTTACAGATAAAGTGTGACTGGAACCCAACTATCCTACCTGTTGTCTGCAGCCACTTTTGTGATGGCCAATCGGAGTAGCTGTTCCCATACAGTGGACAAAGCCATACCTATCACATGACCCTTTCCAGAGTGTTTGCCAGCCCTGCTCTAACGCCATCTTCCTTCATCCGTGCCCTCACCTGGGTGCTGGCACTGGGCCTCAGGGCCGTGGTGCCGCCACTCGTGTCCT
Source organism: Mustela nigripes (assembly GCF_022355385.1). Taxonomy (NCBI): domain Eukaryota; kingdom Metazoa; phylum Chordata; class Mammalia; order Carnivora; family Mustelidae; genus Mustela; species Mustela nigripes. Next base: position 9,958,823 of record NC_081557.1, on the reverse strand, counting down.
GGACTTCGATACGGCTGGAGAGGACCCCGAAGCACTGGGACACTTCCTGATAGCAGATCTTCCTGGGGAACAAGTGTGGACAGTGCCACTCAGAACTGGTCTGAGAGGGGAAGCACCCTCCACACACACCCAGATCACCGCGCTCTGCAGCCCTCCTCCCCTGGCCCTCACCTGGGAGACTCATAGAGGGGAACCGTGCGGATATGCAGCTTCTGGATCTCGTCAATGGTGCCAATGGTGAGGGTGCTGTTGTTGGCCAGTGCCAGGCTGGAAAGAAGGGTCTGGGTTTAGACTGAGTAGACCCAAGGAAGGAAAGGATTCTACAAGGCAACTCCATAAGGGGAAGAAAAACAAGGCAGAATTACACTAGCTTCCTCCATGCGATGGCTCTCAACTTCCGACTCCTTGCTGAAAAGGGTCCTGATGCCTGGTCCACTGCCACCCCCCACCTTATTTAACAGGTCTGAGCGAGCCTCAACTGAGATTTTTAACTGCTTTCCGTTTAATGCTCATCCTAGCATTAGAATCTAGAACGAGTCTCAAGTCACCACCTGCATCACAACGAGGAGTGCTCATTTAAGGGGACAGCTCCCCCAACAGAGGTTCTGATTCTGCGCCCTCCCCTCCCTCACCCAAGACCTGAAAGTTTACATTTCTAATGAGTTCCCAGCGAAGTGCTAGTGGGGGACTGTACTTTGAGAATCCCTGCTCCAGGGGAATACAGAATGATCTCTAAATCAGGGGTTCTGAAACCTGACTAACCATCTGAGTCACGGGGGAGGTTTTCCTGAAAATACAGATTCTACGGCCCAAACGCCAGATCTACTGAATCAGAATCTGAGGAGGATTCAAAAAAATCCATACTTTTTTTTTTTTTTTAAAGATTTTATTTATTTATTTCACAGAGGTCACAAGTAGGTGAAATGGCAGGCAGAGAGAGAGGGGGAAGCAGGCTCCCCGCTGAGCAGAGAGCCCGATGCGGGGCTTGATCCCAGGACCCTGGGATCACGACCTGAGCCAAGGCAGAGGCTTTAAACCCACTGAGCCACCCAGGCGCCCCTAAAAAAATCCGTACTTTTAAAAAAGTGTCCCAAGGGTTTCTAATGGTAGCCCAGATGGGAGAACCCGAACTCAACACTCCCCATCTCAGCTCTTCACACGGATTCGACTTTGGGAAAAGGTGAGAGGGGAAGGGTGTGAGGAAAACATCATGCTGCCCTCGATCAATGGCTCTTGCTAAAGAAAGAGGCTCACCTGTCAGGATAGCCATCAGAATTGAGGGGACACATGTAGTTGACTTCCTTGAGGTTGACATTGGAGAAGACCAATTTGTGGTTGCTGCTGTAGATGACAGTGGGGCGGTCAGAGCAAGCAAAGACGTTGGTGGTAGAAAGAGAACGGAAAGTCCTCAACACCGTGGGCTGGGTGCCCAGGGTCACCTTCTTACGGTCGCTCAACAGGCCTACAGAAGGAATGGCATCAAAAGAAAGTAGGAAGGAAGGAAACAGGACAAACAGCCGGGTCGTGAAGGTTCAAAAGCTCAAAAGTTCAAAATGCTCATTTAATGCGGTACCCCGAGGCTAAAGCAACTCCACACCCCTCGTTTCTCCAAGAACCCACTACTCAAAGTGTGGTTCTCACCTGTCTCAATGTTGAGCCCGAAGTAGAAAAGTGCCCCATCTCCCAAGGCACAAAGGAGGTAGTGGCTACTCTCAAAAGTGGTCATCAGGATGGAGCGAGGAATGATCTCTGTGGGAGACGGGCACGTTAAGGTCTCATTCCACACTCCGACTGACCCCAGCCCTGAAAAGTTCCGTACAAGCCACCTACCTCCACCCAGCATCTCTTTGTGCAGTAGCTCAAAAGAGGGCAGCTTCAAGATACGCGCCGAGATGTCTGTCCAGAGGCCAATGGCACAAAGAGGGGACAGCCCATTGCTGTCCCCCAGCGGGGTGATGTCCAAGCAGGCCACTTCATGTTCCATCTCTGTATGGCTGAACAAAGAGGAATATGGCAGAGGAAGGACTCCAAGGATGAAAGGTGGCCCGGAGAACAGGGAAGGAGGAGAAGGAGCAGGCAGGCAGGCACACACCTGATCTGCCGGAGCTCCTGAGGATGGATCTGCAGGTAGTAGAGGGCCCTTCCCACCGCTACAACCACCTGGCTGCTGTTGCAGGAGGCCACACTGATGTTCTTGCCCTGAGGCTCTTTCCACTCACTGACCAGAGCTTTGGGTTCCTGAGAGACCAACCTCACAGATGCTGAAGTGATCTAGAAAAAGAAGAGAAAGGTCTCCAGGCACCTGCTGGGATCCATATGCCAGTGGGAAGGTGGTAAATGTTGCCCTCGTGGAGCTCTAAAATTAACTACAGAAGTCCTCTCTGCTCTATGTATTTTCTTCCCCAAACTCCTGCAAAAAATAAGATTCTTTTTTTTTTTCAAGATTTTATTTTTTTGACTGACTGACTGAGAACGAGCACGGGGAGCGGCAGGCAGAGGGAGAAGGCGAAGCAGACTCCCACTGAGCAGAGAGCCTGACAACACGGGGCTCGATCGCCAGCACCTTGGGATCATGACCCGAGCCGAAGGCAATACTCAAGCAAATGAGCCCCCCAGGCACCCCAAAAATAAAATTCTTTAGTAAAGGCTACAAAATTATCTTGCAACATGCTTAATCAATCTATTTCATCACTGAAATAAAACAAAAAGCAAGTTGATGACGCTGTCATGTTCGCATCAATTCACCTTAACCTATCAAAGCTGAGCTCCTGGGGTGCCTGGGTGGCTCAGTGGGTTAAAGCCTCTGCTTTCAGCTCAGGTCATGATCTCAGGGTCATGGGATCGAGCCCCACGTCAGGGGCTTCCTCCTCTCTGTCTGCCTCTCTGCCTACTTGTGATCTCTGTCTGTCAAATAAATAAATAAAATCTTTAAAAAAAAAAAAAGCTGAGCTCCTATTTAAAGAGGAAAACCCTTTAATAACAGATACATGACATGAGCTGTTCTTCAGTCTTCAGGCCACTAATTAGAAAAAACTCACAAAGCAATGAATCAGTATCTGGGTACCTCCCACAGTTGGCCCACAAACCAAAAGAACTTTCCCTCTGGCCTTTATCAAATCCACAACTGCTACAAGGAAATCCCAAGTGGATAAAAGGAGGGAGAGGACTCATTAATCCTCAGGCGCACAAGTGCTATACCCGACACTGGCGAATATTGACTCTGGCCACAGTTCGGAAAAGTGCCAAAAGCTGAAGAGGATGTGCAAAAAGTGAAGACACCAGGGGTCACTCTGAACTGAAAACCACCAGGGGGTGGGCAGGTACTCAGAAATCAAACTCAAGGGCCAAAAGGATATCTGACCCCACAACGCATATAGATTTAAGACAAAATCACGGGGCACCTGGGTGGCTCAGTTGGTTAAGCAACTACCTTCGGCTCAGGTCATGATCCTGGAGTCCCAGGATCGAGTCCCACATCGGGCTCCCTGCTCAGCAGGGAGTCTGCTTCTCCCACTGATATCTCTCCTCTCATATTCTCTCTCTCCCTCTCAAATAAATAAAATCTTTAAAAAAATAAAACGAGATCAGAACAGAGTAAGAGCTCTGGTTCTAACAGTTACTGTGGAAAGCACTGCCAACAGCCACATATGGATGGGAGCACTAGGACTGAATAGGCACGTTATTAGTACAACAAGGGAAAACACATGTCTCAGAAAATGGGGCACAACTGAGTGCAAATATGATACCCCCAAACATAAAAATATTATGAGCCTAGTCTGTAAAAGAGAATGCAAATAAATACTGCATGTACTTCCAGAAGAAACATAAAGCTAAAAGGAGTAACTCCAAAGTTAGAAGCTGTTTTCTCTGAATGGCGGGTTATTGGGCAATTTTACTTTTTTTCCTATGATGTTACTTCTAGAACCATAAAAATGGACTTCTGTAAAATCCTGCAGGGCTCTACACTCCACTCTAGAGCAAATTCAAGTCAGTGAGGCTTGCCCCTTTCTGAGTTGTTACCTGGATGAGTTGCTGGTGAGCCACATTGCCACAGAAGAAAGTCTGCTGATCATCCACGAAACCCATCAGTTCGGTTTCTTCCACCTCTTCTCCGTTTAACATGAGAACTCTGCAGGGGAAGGGAAGGCCTGGGTCAGCCAGCCCAGCTCCCCCACCCTATGACCATCACAGGAGCACCTGGCGCAGTCGCCAGATTCATCCTCACCTTGTCTGGCCCACAAAAGAGAGCACCAGAGTGTCATCAGTCTCCCGGTTAGGGTCAGACCGCAGCGGCCACAGACCTAGAACAAAGATCAAGGATAAAGATGCAGAGCACAGCGTGACACTCAGCTCCCCACATCTGAGGAAAGGGAGGCTGGCCTCAAGGAGGAGCAGGAACTTTGTGGAGTCCCCCCTGAAGCTGGACAGCCACTCTGTTCTTTCCTGGCTTTAAGACCCTGAAGAAGTTGTTTTTAAAAACTTTTCTGAACCTAATATTTTAAAGTGCTTCCTTTGATTTTGGACAGGATGATACATTTCTATGACTCAAAATTTAAAAAAAATTTTTTTTTAAGATTTTATTTATTTATTTGACAGAGATCACAAGTAGGCAGAGAGGCAGGCAGAGAGAGAGGAAGGGAAGCAGGCACCCTGCTGAGCAGAGAGCCTGATGAGGGGCTTGATCCCAGGACCCTGGGATCATGACCCTAGCCGAAGGCAGAGCCTTAACCCACTGAGCCACACAGGCGCCCCTCAAAATCAAAATTTATCTTTAAAATGTGTACACAGAAGTTTCACTCCTATACCTCTCCCTGAAACCCATCCCCCAAATAAATCATCAATAGTCTCCTGTTCATTCTTGAAAAAAAAATTTTTTTTTTTTAAAGATTTTATTTATTTATTTGACAGACAGAGATCACAAGTAGGCAGAGAGAGAGAGAGAGAGGGAAGCAGGCTTCCTGTGAAGCAGAGAGCCCGATGCGGGGCTCGATCCCAGGACCCTGAGATCATGACCGGAGTCGAAGGCAGCAGCCCAAACCACTGAGCCACCCAGGTGCCCCGAAAAAAAATTTTTTTTTTTAATTTTAGGAATTCGGTAGTCACTGTTTTATAAGCAGATACAAATACAGGGGTGCCTGGCTGGCTAAGTTGGTGGAGTGTGCGACTCTTGATCTTAGGTCGTGGATTTGAGCCCTGCGTTGGATACACAGATCATTTAAAAATAAAATTTAAGGGGGCACCTGGGTGGCTCAGTGGGTTAAAGCCTCAGCAGGGAGCCTGCTTCCCCCTCTCCCTGCCTGCCTCTCTGCTTACTTGTGATCTCTGTCAAATAACTAAATAAAATCTTTAATAAATAAATAAAATAAAATTTAGGGGCACCTGGGTGGCTCAGTTGTTAGCACCTGCATTCAACTTGGGTCATGATCCCAGGATCCTGGGATCAAGCCCCACATCATCAGGCTCCCTGCTCTGTGGGAAGCCTACTTTTCCCTCTCCCACTCCCCCTGCCCTGCTTGTATTCTCTCTCTCACTGTCTCTCTCAAATAAATAAAATCTTAAAAAAAAAAATAGTAAAAATAGGGACGCCTGAGTGGCTCAGTTGGTTAAGCTGCTGCCTTCGCCTCGGGTCATGATCCCAGGGCCCAGGGATTGAGTCCCACATAGGGCTCCTTGCTTGGCAGGGAGCCTGCTTGTCTCTCTTCCTCTGCCTGCTTGTACATGTGCGCGCTCTCTCTCTCTCTCTGACAAATAAATAAATATTTTTTAAAATAGTAAAAAATAAAATTTTTTAAAAGTTACACACACTCACATATACACATGTATAAAACAGTCCATCATATAACGTTCTATGCTACGTTTTTCCATTTTATACTAAAGCCCTTATCACCACGGAACAGTACCTTGCTTTCGAGCTACACAGCATTTAATGACAGATGTACCAGTTTTAAGTCTCCACTGATGGCCATTCTTTCACTATTTTGCATACAATGCCACAAAAAATGATCTTATCTTTACATCACGCTGTCTTTATGAAGGTCTAGGAGGGACACACTTACAATCTGGATTGTCTAGAACTCATTAAATTAAATGCAGACGCAGTTTTGGCAGATGCTACCAACAAGCCTGCTTATTTCCTCTGGGCCTCACCAACACAGTGCTGTCAAACTTTTGGACTCTGGTCACCTGGTAAAGAATGGTTTCACTCTTCAGTTTGGATTTGCATCTCCCTTAGTACAAGTGAGGCCTGTTACCCGTCCACACATGCCCTTTGCCATCTGGGGGCAAGAATTTTGGTGACCTTCTTTGTCAAAGTACTTCAATCAATTAGGGAGATGAAGCCTTTGTCTGTAAGAAGAACTACAAACGTTTTTATCTGGATTGCATTTCTTAGGACAGCTTACAGTGTTTTGTTTTTGCCATGGAGAAGCATTTCAGGTCACTGAATTAACCAATCTTTCACTTCGCTTCTACACTTTGAGTCACAGTTTAAAAGGCCTTCTCCACTGTAAGATCATAAAGGAATCTGACAACCTTTTCTTTCAACCTTTGTATGACTTCCTTTTTACATCTGGGTTCTAGCAAGGTACACAAAGTACAGTACGGATCCAAACATATCTTCCCAGTTGATAACTGGGAACACCATTTATTAAAAACCATTTATTCTGGGACGCCTGAGTGGCTCAGTTCATTAAGGGGCTGCCTTCAGGGGCGCCTGGGTGGCTCAGTGGGTTAAGCCGCTGCCTTCAGCTCAGGTCATGATATCAGAGTCCTGGGATCAAGCCCGAATCGGGCTCTCTGCTCAGCGGGGGGCGTGCTTCCTCCTCTCTCTCTGCCTGCCTCTCTGCCTGCTTGTGATCTCTGTCAAATAAATAAATAAAAACTTTTAAAAAAGGGGGGGGGCTGCCTTCAGCTCAGGTCATGATCCCAGGGTTCTGGGATGGAGTCCCCCATCCGGCTCCTGGCTCAGCAGGGAGCTCGCTTCTCCCTCCCACTCTGCCTGCTGCTCTCTCTGCTTGTACTCTCCCTCTCTGTTAAATGAATAAACAAAACATTAAAAAAACTTTAAAAAAAAAAACATTTATTTTTAAAAAATTATCTTTATCTCACTGAGCTGAAACACCACCACCACTGTACACTAAATTCCCACATGTAACTGTGTCTACTTCTGGACTTTTTTAAAATTTCTGGATTTTTCAGTCTGCTCAAGGAACTCTGCCTATTAGTGAACCAAAACCACACTTTTATCTACTAAGGCTTAATGGTATGTTTTAATATCTGATAGGGCTAGTCCTGTCTTGCTGCTCCTTTTAAGTCTTTCTGGCTTTTCTTCTTCCTTTTTCCATTTGGACTCTTGCTTATCTAGCTCAAGAAAAAAAAACCTCTTGATATTTCTATCCATACACATTAAGTGCAAAAATAAACAGGTCAAGGGGCGCCTGGGTGGCTCAGTTGGTTAAGCCCTGCCTCTGGCTTGGGTCATGACCCTGGGGTCCTAGGATCAAGACCCACATGAGGCTTACTCAGTGGGGAGTCTGCTTCTCCCTCTGACCCTCCATCAACTTGTGTTTTCTCTCATTCTCTCTGAAATAAATAAAATCTTTAAAAAAAAAAAATTGGTCAAAGAGAGACCGCTTTATAATTTAATTTACAGGACCCTTGGTATGTTTTTCATTTGATCAATCTATCCTTTGAATCCTTAAGTACTTCAAAGTTTTCCCTGTATAGGTTTTCTACATTTCTTGTTAAATTTACTCCTCGGTTGGGATGCCTAGATGGCTCAGTTGGTTAAGTGTCTGCCTTCGGCTCAGGTCATGCTCCTAGGATTAAGCCCCACATCAGGCTCCCCTGCTTCTCCCTCTGCCTCCACTCCCCAGCTTTTGTGGCGTGCGCGCACTTTCTCTCTCTCTCTGACAAATAAATAAAAATCTTTTAAAACAATTTATTCTTTGGTATTTTGCCTTTTTATTACTATCGTAAATAGCTCCTTCCCTCCACTATACCTTCAAATGGACTGCGTTTGCGCATGAATGCTACTGATTTCAGTAAATTAATTTTATATCCTGCTGCCTTAATGAAATCTCATTGTCTAGTTTTCAGCCAACTTTCCTGGATTTTGTACTTTCAGCTCTTCCTTTCTAATTCATAAACCTCTATTTATCTGTTCCAATCCTCTCATCTCCTGATAGTCTAAATATCTTTTTCTAATTGTCTTGTTTTCTGATTGTCTTGTTTTCAGATTGATTGTTTTGCTTTATGATCTAATCTGATCTTTTTCTTACAACAGGCGAGTGCAGCGCATTCACATTTACTGCTACAACATGTCAGAATATCAGACACTCGTGCAGATGCCACAGCATCCTGAGTCATGTCTACTACTTACATATCACAGAAGTCTTCCACTATGTAGTCTATCTCTGATCTTTTTTTTTCTTTGATCTTTTTAATTATTATAGTTCTCCTGGAATTTAGCTTTGTATTTCTGTTCTAGAAGTTACTACCTTTACACTTACACCTTTGTAGGATATTCTCAGTTTCCTCTTTTCTCAGGAATTCTATCAGTTCCTTTAAAACATCATCAAATTTAACTTACAAACTTTCCCTTTCCATTTCTCTACTCCATTATACAAGACTGGTCAATAATACATATTTTCAAGTTGACTTTGGTACTTTTAAATAAGTTTAAGCTTCTGCCCCTTATTTGTCATTATGACTTTTACTCTTCATGTGACCTTTCCTCTAGCTCCCACCCACGTGCCTTCACAATGCATAATGAGGCCAAAGGCCAAGGTTACTCAAATAAGATTTGCATCCTATGTCTACCAAAAGTTTACCTTTGATGCCTGGTAAGTCAATGCTGGCATGCTCATGGATTCCAATTCCATTCCGGATGATTCTCAAGGAACCTTCCTTGAAAGCCCCGGAGCAAGTAACCAGCTGCAAGCAGAGAGAAGGTTTCTCAATACCTCCCCTCCAGAGCCCGGGGCCATCATACCGATGCCCAGGAAATAATTAAGCTATACCTAATCCCAAAGACCCTTTCAGTGGAGCTAGTTTTGAGGAAACAGACTTAACAAGAGACTGATTTCCATGTCCCCAAGTTTACGAAGCAGCAGGATGTTCTAGTTCAAGCAGTGAAAAGCAACTACCACTGCTCCTAGCAAGCTGGCTCCCACCCTTAGAACCTAGTTTACTAGAAAGAACACAGGATCTAGAGCCAGACACACCTGTGACTTGGAGATTATGTAAATTTGGACAAGGTACTTGATCTTTCCCAGTCCCCAGCCTCCTCTCTTCTGAAATGGTCAAGAATTCCTATCTAATTAGGGTGCTCATGTGACCATGGATGAGGTAGATCTGTACCACAGACCAAGAGATACACTCGATAAATAGAAGTTATCCTTGCATCATTGGGATTAGTGAGTGAGGCTCTTGAAAGTTGTCTTCACTGGGCACTCCCCACTCCAAATAGGCAAATTTAGAAGGACATGCTTTGAGTGGGCAGGTGTATCAACTATTCACTTCTGGGATGAACTCCTTACCTGCCCCTGCCCCTGCCTCTCCAGATCCACCACGCACATGTCCACAATGGGTCCTAAATTGGTGAAGGTTTCCATGGCCACTACATAGGAGCCTTGTTCATTGCTGTCAACGTTCAGCTAAGAGGAAAAACACAGTTAGTCCTGGAATGCTCCTAAGAGATCCACTCTAAAGAGATGGTTATCATCCAAAGGAAACTCTCAGTCCTATTAGATCTGCCTTCCTGTGCTCCACTGCATGCTTCTGGAGGGGAACTGCTTACTAAGGAACACAGCTGGCCTACAGGAGACCTACTAATCAGTCAGTCCTGTGGATGGATTTCAAAGTAGCTTTGTTAGTTTGGAAATTAATGCAAAATGCTCACATGCATTTTTCTGCAGGGAAGGTAGGAAGCTTTTGTTTTCTAGAGGGGTCCGGCACACTAGACTATGACCTATCTGAAGGTAGCAGCTGGGTCTTGTTCATAATTCTATCTGCTGAGCCCAGCACTCTGCCTGGCACATCTGTTGAATGAAACTTTAAGACAAAGAGCTAGTCAGGGAGGACATGAAATCAGTCAAGGAGAAAGCTGAGTAGTACGGGCATTGAGGAATTAAAGATTCCGCGATGCTCCCAACACAGAAGCCTGATGAAGCAGCAGTGAAGGCGGTAAAGTACACAGGAAGAAGAACGCGTCTTCTCACCTTCACAAGCTGGGAGTCCCCAAGGCGAGACCCAACGAACACAACACCGTTATCGAGGTATGTCAAGCATTCAGCAATAGAGGTCTAGAAGAGAATCAAGGGCACGAGAGACATCAGAACAAACACCCCATGGGAGCCCGACATGTCAAACCCCCTCCTCGACATCTGCTAGGCAAATGAACAGCTGCAGCCATGAGTGCTGAAACTATTCTCCATTTCAAATCTCCACGTCACACTGAGTAAACGTTCCTAAACCTGAGGCTTGTGACTCCCATCTATCACATCCTTACAGTCAGAAAAAGCTACACTTTCTCTCACAGGTGCCTGCTCCAAATGATCATTTTAGCCCCAATGGCTCCAGTCTCCTCTGAGTAATTAGCAACCTCTAAAATTCACTGCCTGATTCTTCAACTTTTCGGGGAACCTATTCCTAGAACTGAATATCAGCATTAAATTAATCTTTAATTCCGAATGGCATCCTTTAGCTCTTCCTTTTGATGCCTGAGGTAGTGCCTACCTGCCTGTGAGATTCTCCCACATGTCACTTATTCAGAAACCTCCCTCCGCAGCAGGACTGACCGTCTGTTGCTGGCGGCTAAGTACTACCAAGCTCACGGCGCTCACACTGTGAGTCACATTCCCACATCCGCCACCCCTAGGAGAACGCGACAGAGCAGGGACAGCCCTACCTCTCCGAGGAGCTCCACACGGAGATCTTTGAGGGTGACGGTGCCATCCATCTGTTCCTCCTTCTCCAGAAGCAGCATGAAGAGCCGTCCTTCCATGTCTCCCAGCAGATAGCGGGAACCGTTGGGGTCCACACGATTGTGACACACAATTGTGCTTTGCTGCCAAGAGGGAAGACATGGTCAGTAGAGATTGTGTGTCTCCCACAAGCAAAGTGCAAACCCTTGTGAGCCACTCCCTTCACCAAACCCAGCCATTTCAGGAGCAAGGAATACACTTAGCTAGGACTACATGTGTGACTGAAGATGAGGACATGTTCTTCTGAAGATAACTTTCTGAGAAACTCAATGTACCTTAAGTGGTTATACACGTATTATTCCACTGGAACACAGAAATCCGCAGAAAGCAGGAAGCACTCTAAGTAGTCACCAGACTGTGGATACCCCCACAGATTTTGTTATTTCCTCACTACTACTAATTACCTCCCCCTGCCAATACTACCACATTGCTATGTACCGTTTAACTGAATTTTGTATTGATTCTTACAACATGAAACATTAAGGTTTGAAACTTTTAGAACTAGTTTTTTAAGTCTATACAACTGATCGCTATGCTACCTTTCGCATGACCTGAGCTCTGAAAACATTCAATAAAATTTGCAAAATTCTTCCCTTCTTGTCCCAGCTGGTGGAAAGGGTAAACCTACTTGGATTAGTACTTCTTTCTCTTAGTTAGCAAGCAAGCTCTCAGGAAGCAAAACCAGGCCAGTCTCTCCTTGTATTTCCAAAGACTACCACAGTTCTCTCTCACTCACAGCAAACGGTATGACAGACATTTGTAGACGTTACTGTCCCTTTGACAAACGGGGGGAGAGAGAGGAGCAGGGGAAGAACGAGAGAAAAATCAGGAAGGTAAAAGACTGCTGCTCACCTTGATGATAGGAGGGGCAATCGCCAGGTATTTATCTCCATTGTGGTAGGTGATGGACTCCTGTCCAATGATGATGGCCCCTCCGAAGGGCTCTGGGACTGCAGGAGAGAGGCAGCATTAGAATGCTCGGCACTTTGGACCTGCCAAGCCCTGCAGCAGCAAGGGCACCCATCCAGCCAACTCTGAGGCAAACCTTAAGATAATCATTCTTTTAAAAAAAGACATCAAAGTCCAGAACATGATAGTCTTTAACTGAGACTGCTGTCGGAGAAATTTCAGGCTGGCATTATCTAACCCGGGTGATGTTTTTAGTGTCACTCTTTCGGTATTTCTCAGTTTCTAGAGGTGGGGAGACCTCTCTGTGTTCTTCCGCCTGGATTCCTCCCCTTTTCTCACCTAAACTTTGGTCCTTTCTAACTCAAAGCTTTCCCCCCACTTGTTCCTTAATTTAATTTCCCCATGATTGGGGCCACCATTTAGAAAAGCCAATTCTCGCTTGAGAAATTTAGATTTCTCTCCTAGATGAGACAACATAAGGTCATAGGGAGGATACAGGAGAGCGAGCAAAGAGGCCTGGAGTCAGGCCAAGGCTTTGTCAGTGCGGCACAGGCACAGGCAAGCCCCTGGGGCCAGGTTTCCTCATCTGTGAAACAGATTAGGTAAACTCTATAGATCCCTCACAGTTTTTAAATGTTATTGCCACCCCCTAAATAAATAAATAAATAAATGTTATGCCCAAAAATGAAATAATTTTTGCATGTCACTTTGCAAATCAATCTCAGTTCATAATTAACCCCTCTATCCTAAGATCAAGGAAAGCTATACTTTTTCGAAGGAGCAAAGAAAAAGAGACAATCACAAAGACAGAAACGGGAAGAGCAAAGGAAGGCACATTCAGAAACAGAGGAGACCCCAGGGCTGCCGGGTAATGAGTGTGTATAACAGCACCTGAGCACTGAAATGAAGGAGCAGAGGCGAGGTAGGAACGAGAGTAAGGAACAGGCCCCAGCCTGGGATCAGGGGACATATCTAAAACCCCAACTAACCTGCAATCACCATGGAAGCTTCAGCTTCTACGTTCTCCTGTTTCCAAGGGCCCTTATTGAACTCCTTCTCACGGAGAGACACCTCATAGGTTTTCACGTGCCGCCCCTGAGGGTCCTAGGTGGGGAAAGGTGGCAAGGTTAGCCCTCAGGATGGATGAAGCCTGGACTAGAAAGGAGACCTAAAAGGGACAGGCCACTACCACCCACTATCTGACCATCCTATCCCAGTGGCCTTACTATCCCAACCCATCAGTAGGTTGACAGCCACCAACTCAGCCTGTGACTGGGTAGATGGAGGCTCAGACCCAGCGTTTCTAACAATTCAACCAATCAAGATAGGCTTAAGAATTAGAAAAATCAATCTGGTGCACTATACTAATCACCATAAGACAGACAACGTACACAGGTGCATTTGTAGGTACTTGTAAGATATATGGATGTTCTATGGCCTCAAGGAACTTATGAAATTGTTTTTTAAAAAAACCCATACATTGAGAAGCTAAATATACATCTAAGAAATTTGTTTGAGGGGCGCCTGGCTCAGTCTGTGGAGCATGCAACTCTTGATCTTGGGGTTGTTAGTTGAGCCCTATGTTGGGTCTCGATATTACTTAAAAAAAAAAAAAAATTGCAGGGCGCCTGGGTGGCTCAGGTGTTAAGCGTCTGCCTTTGGTTCAGGTCATGATCCCGGGGTCCTGGGATCGAGCCCCGCATTGGGCTCCCTCCTTGGCAGGAAGCCCATTTCTCCCTTTCCCACTCCCCCTGCTTGTTGTGTTCCCTCTCTCATTGTGTCTCTGTCAAATAAATAAAAGTCAATCTCAAACAAAAAAAAAAAAATTTGTTTGGGGCGCCTGGTGGCTCAGTCACCTAAGCATCTGCTATGTTCCCCTCCTTTTCTGAATCATGACTCCAATCAGTCCTAAGGCTGTCAAAGCCACCTCTGAAAGATGGAAAGACCAGGATGGGGAGGGTACCATCAGCCAGTGGAGACAGCTCCACGAAGGCCAGATGAAAGCCTAAGAAGTTACAGAAAGAATTCAACACTGTGTTTCAGGGCAGGAGAGCTCCTCAGAATGACTACCTTTCACACAGTAAGTCCCTAAATATTTACACCAATATTTGAATTTTGGGCACAAAACAAAAGATAATCATTTTTAGTTGAAGAAAGATCTTCTCATCAATAACCAGCAGTTAAGACTGAACTTCACGGGACGCCTGGGTGGCTCAGTTGGTTAAGCAGCTGCCTTCGGCTCAGGTCATGATCCCAGCGTCCTGGGATCGAGTCCCACATCGGGCTCCTTGCTCCGCAGGGAGCCTGCTTCTCCCTCTGACTCTGCCTTCCACTCTGTCTGCCTGTGCTCGCTCTCACTCTCTCTCTCTTACAAATAAATAAAAAAAATCTTTAAAAAAAAAAAAAAAAAAAAAAAAAAGACTGAACTTCACAAGTACAAGCTGGGGGTTTGATTTGGGCCCCCGAGAGACAGACAGACAGACACACAGACACACACACACACACACACACACACACACACACACACACGAAAGCTGATAGTTCACAAAACTGGCAGCCCTAAGGCTAGGAACAGAGTCAGCCTTGAATAACCAACATCAGTGTTTTAACAACCTTATATTTACAAAACTGAAGAAAGGAAAGAAATTCTTAAGTTTTTATCTCAGCTCTGATCATTAAAGCACAGTGAGCAAGATCAAACAAAATATCCTGAAGTAGTTTCAAGCTTATTCAAATGAACTTCATTCCAACCAGCCTCTGAACTCTAGCACATACGGTGACACTAAGAAATAGACAAAAAGGGCGCCTGGGTGGCTCAGTGGGTTAAGCCGCTGCCTTCGGCTCAGGTCATGATCTCAGGGTCCTGGGATCGAGTCCCGCGTCGGGCTCTCTGCTCAGCAGGGA